>NW_028321899.1:3433000-3741000 GCF_036245765.1 Copidosoma floridanum
TTGTATGTTACAACTCTCGTAAGAATCATGCTAATATTGATTTAAATAAACGTATACAATTTTTAAAACGATCACTTTTTAACGTTTAAAGTTATTAACATTTAAAATTTTATTGGAAGCTAAACTACCTCATGCGAAGCAGATAATCTGATCACTTCGTATTCATC
The DNA here is from genome assembly GCF_036245765.1 of Copidosoma floridanum. Lineage (NCBI taxonomy): Eukaryota > Metazoa > Arthropoda > Insecta > Hymenoptera > Encyrtidae > Copidosoma > Copidosoma floridanum. The sequence continues at coordinate 3,433,168 of NW_028321899.1, forward strand.
CCAGTGGTCTTAAAAATTGTTTAAACCATTTTAATATAAAATCCCGTTGTAGTTAAAAAAAACCAATTCTAACTAATTTTATAGCCATTTGTTTATCAATCATTGTTTCTTACAAACGTAGAAAACTATGTAACTTTGTTAAAAATAAATACTAATCATTTTCGTTCTCATAACTTTATAGATGGTTTTTTTGTATAAATGAGAAAAAAAAATTTCTCTAGCATGCATAAAAGCTGACATTTTTTTTTTTTTAATTTCAAAGGGCGTAATATACGTCACACAATGGTCAAATTTAAGGAGATTAAAGTTTAATACTTGAACTTTCAATACAGAAACATATTGCATTTGTACTGTATAGAATGGTACAAGATTACGATTGCTGAAGTTGATCGTGGGAAAGCCAAGCACACCGTCAGGTAGATGCGTTAGTGGCAGGAAGAGAGAAAAGCAGCTTCGGACCAACTGAGCTCGAGTGCTTTAAATCAAACACGCATTCAGAATAGTCAGTATCTTAACTATCATACAACTAAAAAATTCATTTTGTACTTTTGTTGGGGCTGCTTGACGAGAAAATAATAATAATAATTTTTATAATCATTATTCATCTCAAATTATTCCATTATTAACATTAATTAAAACACTATTGCATTTGAAGGTAAAGTCAATTTTCTAACGTAAAAATTTATACATTTGACGAAAACGACGTAAATCGTAGTAAATAATTTATCAATAAGAGGACTCCAAGAACAGTGAAAATGATACGAAGAGTTAATTAACTCCAAGGGCTTACTGTTCAGTCTTTTATTCAGTTGACAACGTTTCGACTGCACTTAAGGCAGTCCTTTTCAAGTCTCTGAGTTAAAATAATTATAAAAAAAATAAATATTACAACAGCTACCATAAACTACAAGTGTAAGAAATTAAATAGAATAAATGAACTTACAAATTATGTAGAGCAACGTCCACTTAATATTAAATAATATCTATTTCTGCTCTAATATAACCGACTAGCTTTTAAGCTGTCTGAATATAACCTAAAGTAGGACTAGGTACATGTAAGCAACGACACACATGAATATCGAAAGATTGTATACATGTATAAAACGGCGCGAATTTAAACACATGATGAAACTCTATTTGTATTTTTAATTATTTTAAACAATGTTTGATATAATATTTAAGTACTGTACTTAAATTATTTGTGTCAGTAATCTTATTTACAGTATATAACTTAGTAATATATACCATTCCTGATATTAAACGTCTGTAATAACAAATTTCTTGGTCAAGTACTTGTACTGAATCGAAGTCGAAAGTGTGGCCATAATCTCTCATATGTGTGAAAAACTTATACAGACGAATCTTTCTCGTTTATACAATCGCGTTCATGTTCTTTCGTTCAAGTATCAACAGTTCTACTAGTTTGTCCCACATAATGTTTATCACAGTTTTTACACTTGAAACCATAAACGGAACACACTTTGTCGGTGGTGTCAACGCTTTTCCTAAATTATTTAAAAAATTAAATTTACACACAGATCTGAAAATTACTTTTATATTGAACTTATTAAAACCTTTTCTAAAAATTTTATCACAGTCTTTTATGCATGGTAACACTACAAAATCTTTAGGTAAGAAATTCACATTATCACATATGGTCTCGCCCGTAGATTGGAATTTAATTTTTTTCAAACGAACTTTTGTGTATTTAGTAATAAATTCTATCGGATAGTTGTTAGCCTGTAAAATAATAGAAACTTTTTTTAAATTTTGTTTGTGAAAAGATTCATCAGATAATTTAATGGCACGGTCAACCAAGGAAAAGACGACACCTATTTTTTGAGATACAGGTGAATGTGAAAAATAATTTAAATGTGAGTTTGCGTGTGTATCTTTTTGAAACCAATTCGTTTTAGTGTTACCTGAGCTATCCCAATGTAAAGTTGTATCTAGAAAATTAATAGCATTATTCTTGGGTTCTTCTATTGTAAAACTAATGTGATCATCAAATGAGTTAAGAAGTTGTAAAATATCCTTGGTATTGTTCTATGGAACACAAGCTATAATATCATTGACATAAATTTTAAAATATGCAATTGGAATGGGGCTTGTAAAAAGTAAATCATTAATTGAATCGTGCATGACTAGTTCTGCCAATACATGACTGCAAGGCGATCCCATGGCAGAACCAAAAATCTGTCTGTAATATTTATTGTTAAAGACAAAAAAATTATTATTTAGTATAAATTCAATGATCTCTAAGAATACAGGATATAGTGTGGTACCACTTTATTTTTACAAGATATTGGCTGCTCTCTATGTTTTAAGTAATTGCAACCCCATGATAAGGGGTTCAAACTGTTTGATCTGATAATATACTGGACAACAGTGTTGAGGTGCGGCTGACTTAGTGGATGGTGAGCGTTTTACTATAAACTTGCGTTTAAATTCACACTTTTTAAAATAATCGTATTGGAGTTTATTAAAATTTATATTACACCTTGTTCTCTATACAAAGCCATTATAACTTTAGCTCCAGTATTCTCTGGTATCACTATTTTTAAAATAAAAAAACTGAAATTTCATGAATTAATGTAATTTTTTTTTTTTAATTTCTTACAATCTTGCCTTTGACTTGATTGTAAAATTTTAATGTATCTGAACCAGTAAAGCAATGTTTAAAGTCAATTGTTTCCTTCCAATTCGTGTGAATAAAACTATTGGTATCATGTATACTTTTAGCAACGTGAGAGGAAAATAGGAGTAAAGAAAACATGGGATATTAAAGATGAATACGTTTTACCTGTATATGAAGGTAGAATATTTCTCAAAGCAGTCAAATAAAAAAATGTAAGTTACTCAAAAAAATGTGTGCGTAATAACTTATTTTTTAATCGAAATAAATTGACTAATTCCGTCGACACTAAAAAGAAATTTTAATTCAAAAAACAACATCGTAATTATTTTAACCCATATTATTGCTGATTTTCCGTAATGTGTTGCAGTAACAATAATTTTATACTCTTAAAACCAACAACATTTTGCACACGAAGAGAATTGTTTATGATCCATCTTTGTGTAAAAAAATTATCATCACCATAATATACTCATTAAGCTAGCCCATAAAAAGTATAACAGGAATTTTTTTGGTTATATAAAAGTCAAGATACTGCCTTCTATGAATGCGTGTTTGATTTAAAGCACTCGAGTTTTATTTTGCTCTCCCCTGCCACTAACGCACCCACCTGACGAGGCACTTGGCTCTCACACGGTCAACTTTAACAATAGTTATTTCTATTATTCTATGCATTACAAGGGCAACATATTTTTATTTTAAATGTTAAAGTATTAAACTTGAATCTCTCGAAATTTCACCGCTGTACGACGTATATTACGTCCTCAGAAAGAAAAAAAGTTACATCGGCTTCCATGCACGCTTACGCAATTTTGTATTTTAAATTTGTAAAAAATACCAGCTTTTAAGTTATGTTAACGAGAATTATCAGTACTTATTTATATTAAAGTTATATAGTTTTATACGTATGTAATAAATTATGACTGTTAAACAAATGTTTATAAAATTGGTCGAAATAATTTTTATCAAAAATTATTTCTGGATGTTATATTTGAATAGCTTTCTGAATTTTTGAGACTTGTAGGATCAAAATAGTATGATTAGATAAGCTTCTATGCATTATGCAATTGAGCTTCGAAAATAATTTTGATTGTTAAAGAAAACTAAAAGTGGAAAAGCTATCGTTTTGGTACACATTTGCATCAATACTAGCAAAATTTTCTTAGAGTTTTAAGCTCATAGTTATTTTTATTTCTCAAATTTTCAATGTTAAAAAAAAACAAGCTTCTGCAACTTTCAACGTGATTTGAAAGTTCACAATGGCACTTATGATATTGCAACAGGTTTTAATTTGTAGATGATTCATTCTTTTAGAAGAAATCTTATTGGTGTACACGTACATATATTTAAAAATGCGCATGAAAAGATATATTACGAGAATACCGACAAAAAACGATTTTTTTTTATTTTGGTAATTGTTAATTCAAAAAATAAGGCGGACGCAGGATTTTCCAACAAATTTGGAGTATCACTGTGGGCATTAGACTAAAGCCATCCTTGCAGAGAAACTCGAGAGAAGCGAAAACGGCCACTTCTTTTTTATTTAACCTCTGACGTCTACGCTATCTACTTAACTGATCTTACGTAAGCAGCATGATTGTTTCATAGATATGTTCTACGTAAATGCACACCTACATGCTTTGTTTTTTATTGAAGTGTTATCAACACTGTTCGAACAGTGAACTTATTCATCGCATTCAACTAAGTGCAACTGTTTACAGTTTTGTGAACTACCACGTTAATTTTAGGATAATTTGACTTGCTTTAATATTCTAACTCTTTCTAAACTATTAAATGGGAGGTATGCATGTGGAAACTAAAGAAACTTTAATTTCACTAGTGCAACCAAAGGCCAGCTATTTATGAACAGAAACTCGATCAAGGTTTTAAAAATTATTGTGCTCGACAGCCCTTATGATGGTACTATTAAGGTGCCATTATATTATATTTATAACAATGACGTTCTTTTATGTCATGCTTAACTTTTCCGTACACTACAAAACATATTACTCAAGTTCCACGCTTATATGATGCTTTGTGAATAAACTTCAGTAATGTTTATGTCAGTATTGAATTATGTACCTGCCGTAAATTTAAACTTACCATTATAAAAGTACAAGCTTAAATACATCTTATGTAATTCAGAAACTTTTTACGTATAAGCTATCGTGAAAAAAATATATATATTTTCAAACAATTGATATTTTAAAGGAATTTTCTATATTGTCAACAAAATTTCCGAGACATGATTAGGTAAGTAATTTGAACTTTTTAGAATTTTTTGTTGAAGCTAACTTATATTTTATTTTTATATTAAAAATTTCTTATATTTTGTCATTAGAACTTCAAAATTTATACAAGCTCCTACATACTTATGGTTTGACAATTATTACTTATTGCCTGACTCATGTTTTCAAACCTAATATTAAAATTAATCGCATACTTTCCAAGTTTAATTATACTGGTATCTTAACAAATTCACTTTTTAATTAGTTGTACATTGTGTAACTCGATTTTTCAAGTAATTTTAAAAAGCCGCTTGCAATAAAAATGTCTAAACCAAAAGCACAAAAATTTTACCATGAACAGATTAAGCAGCCCGTAGCACCACGGGAGCCAGGGAGTGAAAGTAAGTCCAGATCTGGATAGCAAACATATCACTCCAATTTTTGTGATTTTAAGTTTATAACCTTAAGATCACTCAATGTAATAATAAAGACATCATCAGGTAACTTCTGATTATTTTTTGTGTTGAAAGTCAGTAGCGTCAACACGAGAACAGTTTAATTTATTAAGCAAAAATAAAGTCACCTACAGCAACATTTGAGACAAAGTTTGTTAGCGTTTACAGATATTTTCATATTTGTTGTTAATTATTTATTCAATCAAGATTGCAATTTTTACATTTTTAAACTGTTGTAAATTTACAACAGTTGCACTGAAAAAAATTTCAAGGAGCAGCTACTCCAAACCGTGGAACATCCACTCGATACGCATGCTGGTAGTCGCTCATAATTCAGAGTGGCCGCTCCTCGGCTATCGAGGAGCTGACACTCGACAGCGAGTGTCTGATACCTCACAAAGAGGAGCTGTCATCTAATGACTGATGGGTGACAGATCCTCGCTGTTTTGAGAGGCCATCCCTCGCGTACTGTTTCGCAGCATATAGTCCACATGCAAATCAAGGTTAGGAAGCCCAAGTTTAATTTTATTTGTTCATCATGGATAATTTTTTTCATAAACTCTCAAGATGAACAAAATGTAGAGTCTTTAGTATGTTTAAGGTCAGGCTTGTGAAATAAATTATACAATAAATGTAAAAGAAAAATGTTTTTTCATACATCTCATTAACCCATGTATTATTCCTTTTTTGATAATTTTTGCAAGTTTCTTTAAGTTTAACAAATATTTATAATTTCATGGAGATGAGTAAAAATTAACAGCGTGCGTCTTCTTCTAATGAGTCAATCTCGATGTCACATTCCTCGATTTATAAAAGGAACTGAAACTCGACGAGAAAGTGTGCTTGCTACTCTGTTTCATCGAGTGTCAGCTACTCGAATTTCGAGTAGCGGCTGCTCAACAGAGATGGGGGCACTGTTCTTTAACTTCAGAGAGGCAGATCCTCGAAATTTTTTTCAGTGTAGGTAGCAAAAAATCAACTCAAACAGAATATTGGTATCAAAAAAGCCTCCTGTTTATTTATTAATATTGAGCTGACAAGTTTCTAAACTCAGCACAGAGGGCGCAAATAAAACAAGCCTTTCGCAAATAGAATTAGAGAAATTCAGAACATACATTACATCTGTATAGAGAGTGCCATGTTGTAAACAGATATATAGAGACATGATTTTTATGTAAGTTGGGCCCTCTAAGCTAAGCATGTCAACTGCCACGCATAACGCAAAACGTAAGGCAAAGTAATTATGGGAAACTTAGTTTATAGTCACAGAACACAATGGGACAAAACAAGTTTTTTTTCATACATGAAATATCTCTAGAAGTAATTTACCAGTGCTGATAATATTTTTTTTGACATCAAGCTTATTTAATATAAAATACAAGAAAACTGGTCTAGAATAGAAATATTTCAAACAAGAGACTGAAAACATTTTTTAAAATCTACTTTAAAAGATGTTATAACATTTCTTAAAATCTACCTTAAAAGAAAAAATTTAAAAACTGTGTGAACAATTATTCATTTACTGTAAAAGTAACAAACTAAATACATAGGAATGAATATCTAATGATAAATTGTAAAGGTGCTCTGCTCAAGTATAATAATTTCTAAGTTTTCTGAAAAAACATTTAAAACAAAATTATTCTGAATTTTACTAATTAAATAAAACAATTTGTTTAAAAGTTGTTTATGAATATAATTAATGAGTGAACTATATGAACTAATACACATTAAATAAGAATTTAAATAAAAATAGGTAACGTACTGCACCATAAGATGCAGCAATCGAGATTCATATATTGGGCTTGTTCGTAGCATCATGTGGTGTAGAGGAAACCAGAAATACATCACGGGGGAGAAGGTGAAGGGAGAGGATCAAGCAAAATCCACTTCCATCACACTTTTTCTCAAGGTCAAAATCTGAAATCGTTGATTTACTCTCACGCATAAGGCTCCTGTAGAAGTATAACTTCAAAAATATAAAAGGAGGATCGAGACGATTAAAAACCGACAGAAAAGGATACAAGGACATGGAAATAGTAAAACATCTTATTAATGAACGTTTACAAAGGCCCAAGGGTGAAAAAAAAGGAAAGACAAAAAGTTTATTTAGGGAAAACTTCCAGACTGAGAAATTAATAGAGAGGTGATGAACAAAAATCAGAAGTCCTCATCGAAAGCAATTAGCAGTACAGGAACGGTCGACAAGGAGTGTTCAGGTCAAAACTCAAGAAAAAAATTATATTATTTAGCTCCTTGATAGAAAGCCTAGGAATACAGAGGTTATATGTAAAGTAAATACTAAATTTCAATAACAACCTACCAAATAAAATTCTGCATAAGGAAAGGAAGACAATATAAGTGTCAAGAATGCCCTAGAGAGAAAAGCTAGGTAATAAGTGGACAGAAATGTCATCAAACAAGGCACAAGAGAAATGCTATTTAAGTAAAAGGAATAACATAATAATGAAAAAGCAAAAAGAATATTAGAAGAGCTAAAAAACGTAATCATAGGTAAAAAAGGTAACAAAAATATGGCACAAAACAGAAGAAGAGCGAAGCACAGACTAACAATGACGCTAGAAAGACTAAAGATCAAACATACAGAAGAGATGAGACTTTAAGTTATTTACAATCATACCAACAAGGTAACATTAAGGTGTCCACCTCCAATTTTAGTTACATCGATATATGTTGTAGAGAATCGAAAAATATGGAACACATGTTTTTTATACAAGCCAAAATACATTTTAAGAAGTAGACTCTGCTTCTTGATATTACTTCTCAAAGATAATTTTTACGGTTCAACGAACTTTTATTGAGAAATCCGAAAATAAAATACACATTTTTTTATCAAAAAAACAAATTCTTGATTATTTTACCTCGGCACATTTCACTCCTTATTTTTTATGAGGATGACCATCCTTGTATTTCTTGAATTTAAGCTCTGAAAATTGTAAAAAAAACTACTACTATTTCTTAAATTTATGTTTAAAAAAAAAAAACAGAAAAAAAATGTTGAATATGTAAAAAATTTTTAAAAAAATTAAAAAGGTAAACAATCCCTTAACAGTCATTTTAAGAAAAATATTTTTGTGAACAATTGATAACACTTTAAGCTTTTTGTTAAATGCAAGCGGGCTTCTTTCATAGATTTTTCATACAAATTTAGGGATTTCTTGAATAGCTAGTTATAAGTATAAAAAGATGTACAATGTCTAGAATCTAATAGTTAATTGTGCACTTACAATTGTTATTTTATTATTTTGTTTTGCAAATGAATATTTTTTATCTTTGTTGAATGAGATAGCACTGTCAAAAATTGTAACACAAAATTTTTCCACATCGAGAATCAATGTACATCGAAAAGCTGGCTTTTGTTAGTTTAGCTTTCAAAATTTTTGATAGCTGTAAGTTTTTGTATACTACTGATCGTATCTTTACTGCATTTTTACAGTGTCAAAATTTGTTTAACCAGAAGAATCCATATTAAATGGCTTCTAGATTGGCAAAATGACAACAGGTAAGTGACATATAGTTTGAAGTAAATATATGTTTAAGCCATACCCAGACCACCATTGGCCTCCCACTGCCCATAAGAGCATCCCCACAAAATAAGGGTTAACTGCGTCTTTTTCATTGTTATTTTTGTATACCACACTTCAACTTAAGATACTCTACCACCCTTCACTGTGTTAAAAAATATATGAAAATGGGTGTTTAAAAGTAAATGTTTAAGTCTATATGAAGACAGTGGGGAGCGGTGAAATAATATAATTTAGAATAACGAAAAAAACATCCTCATACATTTATCATGTTATCAATATTTTCAATACAAGCAAACAATTTCTACAAACATGCATACACACATGTATAAGTTTATTTTTAAAGTTTAAGTCGTATAGTGGTTTGCTTATTAAATAAATATTAAAACTAAATACTATGTTGACATACGTGTGTGCATAGGCGTCAGGATCCATAATGGGTCGTAAGGTGTCATTCAGATTCTTAAAAAATAGTATGAGGACTGTAGATAGGCAGTGGGAAGTCCAGATAAATTTTGCAAGGGGGCAGTAAAGGTATATTGTGGGCCACTGCAGTGCTTTGGGAAGAGGAATGGTCGAGCATCTTGACAAAAAGTAAGCTAAGTCAAAATAAGGGAAAAAAGATTTTATACAGGAGGCAGTAAAGGCGGTAGAGGATCAACAAAAATCTGTGGGGGACTGTGAGAAGTTTGAGGCCCACAATGTACGACATAAACAAGTACATAACGTACAAAGAAATATGTTGTCTTATATTTTATAGTGATTTTGGTGGGTCAGTCCACACATCTTACCCTTTACCTCTCACCCAACTTTTAAATAAGGTGAAATTCTTTTAATTGTTACGTCATTTTTATACAGCTTAATTTTTGTGTGCCCACCCCCTTTTAAGCCTACTAAGCACGTTTTAAAGTTTTAATGAACCCCTTTAAATACCTCCTTAACCTTTTCCCTATCTTATTAGCTTACACGTCATTTTTATTAGGCTATTGGGAAAGTAGAATAGAAGCAATACCTGTTAACACCTTTGACAAAAAGTTTTTACCAGAAAAAATGATATTGTGAACTGATGATTTATATATCAATGTTCGTTCTAAACCTCCTGTGTCTCCAATAAAAAAAATTTGTTTTTTGTTCACGTAATAATAAAATTACAATTTGTCTTTACCTAATTTTTAATCCATTTAATCAAATATTCGAATAAAAACAAAAATTTCTGATCACCTAAATGGAGCACCGCAGTGTGTTGATACGTAATGTGAAACGTCTTCAGTTAAAAATTTTATATCTATTTCTGAAAATTCTGAGAAAAAAATCTTCTTATTAAATACATATTTATTCGGAGTCTGTACGTGTCCAACTAAAAAGCTGTAAGAAGAAAAAAAAATATAATTATGCTGAAAAGTACCGCGCATTCCTTATGCCATAAAATAATCATTGGTCTTAAAAGGCCGCTGGTTTTTAGTTTCTGCCGTATAAGTTACAAACAGGGCTATTTTTTGAAGCTGTAAGGATTTAAAACTTACAAAAACTATGTAATTAAAAAAATTTTTTTCTCTTATATCACAACTTTATTACCACAGCAACAACGTCCTGAAACTTAATCTCTATATTTTTTATCGTCACTTGTGACTCTTGCGAATTTTAGTATAGTTAAGACTTTTGTAAGCCTTAAAGACTATTTTTTTAACTTTATAACATTGTGATATACTTGTTGGCAAGGTAGTTCAACGTACGACGACTCTGAAAAGGACCAGTGAGCTTTTTAAGCAACTTTTTCTTGACTGAAGTTTCTAACAAACGTAATTGCCTCTATACCTCAGGGTGATCTTCTCTGGCCTGTTATTATAGCACTACACTTATTGGGGGGAAACTACAACGTTTGAAGCTTTGGAGCTAGATGCAGAGCTCCTTTCTAACGTCTCCTGGTATAACGTCAACGACGTTGATGTCTAAAGCACCTTCTTTTTCTCAGACTCAGTTGTTTTGGTGATCTAAGATGGGGAGATTGGTTCGTGATGCTTATCTGTAAGCTGTCCCGTTGACTCAATTTTTTTTTATTAATAGCTGTTAGGTTCGCCAAGCGCAGACCTTAAAGAGGATCATTGATTCCTGGTTGAACACTTAGAGTCGAGAGGGTAATATAGGATCATCGGTCACTGGGGTTTCCAGCCTTGCGAAGAACAACTCCGCTCGTAACGACTGCCAGTGAATGGCTGTCTTTGTTTAATAGTGGCCGTCTTTAGTTAACGTAGTCTTTTAGTCGAAGCATCGCTTCCGGAAATGGTTGTAAAAATGTATTTGTTGGCCAGGTAGTTTACACTTAGGCGGCCCTTAAAAGAACGGATGAGATTAATGGTTCAGTAGAGAACGTAAATAATTATTTTTCTTACTATACTTACCTATCCGTCGCAATTTTTCTCCAGGTCAAAATCGTCAATTCACCCTGACGCATAACGTACCTATTCGCTATGCGCCTATGTCAGGTGGCGCCATTGACTGAGAGAAATTGTCCCTCGCTAAGATCGCCAGAATACATGGAGTCTTATAGGAAAATTTTTTAATAAATTAAAAAGAAGGTCATTAAGAGTGAATGGACCAAACAAATCAGTGATTTGAGTATGTCTTATGTTAGTGTACAGTAATAAATTTTGTTTGGTGTTGCGATGTGTACTACAAGATTGGAAAAAATGAAAATATGGATTGCAACTATGAGAACACGGCATATTTGAGTGCATATACACGCTTACACTTGTGTAAAGCTAAAAAAACACAAGTGATCCATGGAAACGTAGTATAAATGTGTGAAAGTTAACCTAACCTGTCATTAGTATTAATTTTTATTGAACACTGTGTTGTGAAAAATAGATAAATGTAAGCAGTACTTGTGTTTCTCAAGCTCCATACAAGTGCAAGCATATGCTGTGTATACACATATATATGTTGTGTTAGCACAGTCGCAATCCATGTTTTTATTTTTTCCAATCTTGTAGTACATATGACAATACCAACCAAAACTTATTACTGTACATTAACATAATACACACTTAAATCACTGATTCATTTGGTTAATCCACTCTTAATAAACTTTTATCACTTGTTAAAAAGTTTTCCTATAAGGCTCCATGCATTCTGGCGATTTTAGCGAGGGACAATTTCTCTCACTCGACAGCGCCACGTGACATAGGCGCATAGCGAATAGAAGTATAACTTCAAAAGTAAATTTAGAAATTAGAAAAAAAATTTGTATTCAAGATATTAAAAATAAAAAAAATACACAAAAGAGGTATTTACGTATGAAATCCAGTATAATAGCTGTTTTAGTGCGAGTTAGAATAATTTCATTAACTTTAAAATAAGTACAAAAGTTCACCTTATTATGTTAAAAGAAAATATTTAAACAATAGTTTAGTTACTAAATTGATTTTTCATTCGAATCACCTGCACAATAAAATACTAAATTACGTACAATTCAATACCTTTGCAATGGAAAATGTAAAAATTAAATTATTTTGTTTACTTTTACATCAGCGTCACTATTATCAAGGTAACTTAGTAGTGGCAGCGTAAGCAGAATACACCCTTTATTTACAAAAATAATACACTTATAGTCTGCTGCTATAAAGCCTACAAACCAGGCCACGGGTACTAATCAGTTAACATCTTAAACGTTTTTAAGCAGATTATCATTTACTTTACACTTATGTATAAGTAATTCAGTGAATGTAATGGAGGTATCTGTTTTTTCCTTAAATTTTTTTTTGACATTCTGTAAAACTTATCAGAATTTTCATGGTAAAATAAAAATGTTTAAAAAATAATTGCTGTCAAATGGTATGAAGAAGGTTATTGCAAAATTTTTAGATCAAATAAATGTTGTAAGTTGTGTTTACGTTTATGATATATTTGTTATTTTGGTAAAGAGGATTGTTCATTTTAGTACTTACATAACTTAATTCATAGTTTTTAATGAAAAATTGCGGTTAAACAATGGAAGTACGGATTTTATACGTAATTACATAAGCAATTTGGTATTCAGTACAGTAAATCTTTATTTGTTGAAAATGAGTGATTTAAATGAGGTACCTTAAAACTATTTTTATTTATCAATAACTGTTCTCTATCTCCTTAACAGTTTTCTAGAAAAACAAGTATAATAAAGTGCATAAAATTTAAAAATATTTAGAATAGAGGATGAGTGATAAAATTTAGAGATCAAATTAATAACATGTATGACACACAAAACATTAACTGTATGTTAATCAAAGTATTATTATTTTTAGATCTATTTATCCATTACAATCTTAAGGTATATTGTAGTCTAAATAAAAGTAGTCTACCCAATGAATATAAAAAAAAATCATAACCTTGAAAAAAAAGAACTAGAAATGGGGATGTGCGTAAGGAGTAAATATACATCTAAGGTCTTCTTTGTGAACAAATGACCTCCTCCTTCTCCAAAATTGGTTTGATTTAGTTTAGTATTGTAGGTGGTTAAAAAAAGGTCCAAGCCTCTTGTTCCTAATACCGAGTGGCAAATGTATTAAACCCATATTCCTGATGCAATACGGTCTAAAATTACACGACCTATAGCTTTTTTTAATACATCTATTATAAAACTTGCGGCATAATCCTGACTATGGTCTACAATGGCTAAAACCAAAAATATTGAGTTCTTTTACAGAAAGCTATCTGAAAAAAAACTTTAGTTAGCCATAGAATTTAACATGGCGGTTAAAACATATCCTACACATTTTTTTGCTAAAGCGATTATAAAACTAGCTGCATCAACTTGATTAGAATCTACAAAAGTTCGAATGAAAGACTATAGTATCTAAATCGTGGTAAACAACATTTTTGTGGTCTTTTAAGGGTCTTAGAAAAACATTAATAAAGGATTAACAAAAAATTATTGTAAATATATGACTTTTGTACTTTTAGAAATAGAACAACGTCCTTAGTCATACGACAAAGGCACTTTTTCATAAAGTATCTTATAAAAAAACCTTTTTCGAGTAGTGCGTCGATTTTCAAGAGCTATAATGGAAAGACTTAAATTTTTCTTACGTCCAAGGTGCAGTATTTTAGCCCCTTCCAAGGTGTATTGAGTTCTATGCAGGTATTTATATTCCTTAATACTGTTTATAAATAACTCTATCAAGGTTACACAATTTTTCAAACGGGCAATCAATAGGCAACTTGTACTTCCAAGTTATTAATGTTATTGTAAACGTTACTGACATTTATACTGATCTCACTTAATTATTGTGTGTGAACCTGGATAGTATACTTAACTTGTGCCGAGGTATTATTTACCTGAGAAAACTGTTATATAAAAGTACTAGATCTACGACAAACGGTGTTTTTCTACTGTTTTTATATTTACAGAGTTTTTATTTTATATGGTTTGGCTGAAATTTATCCATGTTCTTGTGACTATAGCAACATAAACCGTTGTTTAATCGTTGTACGGTGAGATAACTTGTTTTTCTACAACAATATGTTTTTAATTGTTTAAGTTAGTTTAAAAACTTTGCATTTCTCTAATATGCATTTAAGTGTCAAGTTTTTATTTCATATGAAAGGTTAACACTAAGCTAAAATTAAAACAGGACTTTTCAATTTAAGTAATCATTGAGTTTTGGCTAAGTAATAAGGTTTTAAATGTATTCTGAAAAGAGACAAGATAACCCTTTTTTCTCCAAACAACTTGATTAAATTTTATTTTAAGTTATTTGTTTACCTACATAATGTCGTCTACAAGAAGTACGAGTAAAACATTTAAAAGAAGTCGAAGGCTAAGTCATTTTTACAGATGTTGCAACCCTTACAACGTGAAGGTCATAAAGGGAAAAGTCTGCGACATCCATCTGCAACATTCAGAGAATTGTTTCCTGAAATACCTGTAGGTGCTAAAATCTGTAGTCATTGTAAGCAAAAACAAAATTGTGATTCGTTGCATTAGACATCTGATATTCTAAGATAATAGTATAAACAACACATCTGTTCTTAAATAAGATTTATCATTAAAATAATCTTTCAAACCTTCCGAATGTGAGATAGAGTAAGAAAACATGTTGCAAAATTTAAAAGATAAATTTTGTTTGTTACCAATAAATGATCCTCTTTGATTGCATATTTTAACTACTTTACCCGATATGTGGAGTATTAAAAATATATCAAAAGGATTTGATTGTGGTTGTAGTTGCGCTAAAAAATCGAGAGATTAAAAATCTACTGGTGGTATTTTAGCAGAAACAGCTGCTAAATAAAGTCGAACATTAGTCGAGGTCGTAATGCAAAAAGTTGTCAATTTCTATCAAAAAATAGTAGAATTATGGTTGGAGTTAAGGATACCAAGTTTGTTACAACAGATGCCAGTCGATTCTTGATGGAAAAACGATTTCTTTCAGTAGAGATTTAAGAGATCTGTATGCACTTTACAAAGAAATTTTTAAAAAATCCATACTAAGTTTCATTGAATTCGTTCAATTAGGACTTCCTACTTGTATTCTTGCTGGAGGCAGCGGTACGCACTGTATCTGTCTTTGCGCGATACATAAAAATGTCAGGCTTATGTTACAAGCTATCATTATACAAAACTTATAATGACTGCTTTAAAATAATCACTTGTTAAAATCCCATAGATAAATGTTTCTTGAGGAGACTGTAATAAATACTCTGCTTTGGATAACATCAAGAAATATTCACAAAGCTTGATAAATCACAGAAATATTTCTGCAGTCTAATTTTTAACATGGGCCGCAACGGATAGATCAACTCTATTCATGCAAATTTTAAGTTTAGATAAATTACAAGAGGAACCGTGTATAAAACTATCAGCTTCAAAACTTTATTTCGTTATTACAAGAAAACAGGCGGCGTTTTCTGTAAATAAAACAAAAATTTAAAACCTAGTGAAATTTTAACAGTTGAGGATTTCTCAGAAAACTATAAGTTTGTAGTTTAAAATACGTCGCAAGAATTTTAGTTTAATAATGACTAGAGTACAATATTTCCTGTTGTTTATTATTATAAGGAGAAGTCAGAGATAAAGCATGATACTTCAATTTTTATTTCTGATTGTATGAAACACGGTACTGCTGCAGTTTTAAGAATTCAAAAAAGATTGGAACTTTACGTTATACAAAAAAATTTGGGTAAAAAACTGATATACTCGACTGATGGAGCACAACATCACTCTGAAAATAAGCACCAGATGGCAAATTTAATGCAGCATGAAGCAGATTTTGGGATTGCCACTGAGTGGCATCACCGTGCAACATCACATGGTAAAGGTCCTTACGACGGTCTTGGTGCAGTATTTAAGAAAGAAGTAACAAGACATAGCCTAACCTGTAAACCAAACAGTGCAATTAGAAATTGTAGAAGCCTCTTCAAGTGGTCCAAAATGAAATTTGCTAATGAAATGACAACACTTTATTCCACTAAGCAAGATCACTAAAAGAGTAATATATTTGAACAAATGATTTGAAAATACTCCAGCCGTACCTAAAATTTCAATAAACCATGGTTTATTGTTCAACATAAAAAATTAATTATTGAAAAATGTTAGGATACACGTAACGGCACAGAGCTACTGTATAAATAAAAAAGTATTCTTAGTAATTTACTAATTGAGTAAATTATTTATGAACTTTTACTAATTTATAAATGCGAAAAATACTCTTGTTTTTTAATTTTTTTTAAAATATCTGACAAAAATTATTAGATTGGTCAAAGATTATCGTTTACGTTTCGTTATGAAAATACTAGTATCATCTAGGTAATACGACCATGTTAGTAATAAAAAGTATATGAAATAATAAAATTATACTTTAATTGGAAAAAAACATTTAATTATTTGCGTTAGAGCAGTAATATATCAATATAGGACTCACAAAAGGTTATTTTTTAGATATGTCGATGAAAAAGCGTCTTTCTCACGTGACTAAGAACGCCTTGTTATTTTTAAAACTTCTACAATCACAGATTTATGTAATTTATAAATTAACCGTGTATAATAATTATCTATGAAAGCTTTATGAAGACCTGAGTTAAACAAAAAAAAATTTATTCTACTATTTTGAAATCTAGGTCTGACCAAAATGTTTTTCAGACGGCTCTCAACAAAAAGTAGTAAGTTAAGATCTTTTATTTTAGCCTGTTTAGACCCCAGTCAGACTTATGCCACGAGTTTTATCATAGTTTTATTTTTTTTTAAACTGTAAGTCACATGGTTTTGGCAGCCAGATTGGATCAGGAATGTGAATGCACTACGTTTGCCACTTGGCCTTAAAAATAAGATGCTTAGACCTTTCTTTTGACCACTTACAAAACTTAAATATATTTAAACAAGGGGTCATTCATTTAGAAAGAATACTTCATGTTAAATTCATATGGAACCGACTATATGCTGGCTCAGTCTCCCAGCACATTCTGCTTTCTATTACATATTATAAGCAAGAAAAATTATTTATACAGGTCTTAGGTACATAATCAAAAGTTTGCAACTTACCGCACCTACACGGTACTCGATAATGCAGTTCGATCAGATGGACGGAAAAAGAGAATAAATGTACGGCCAAATAAATCAATTTTCATAGATATGTTATACAACGTAAGTGTACACTAAAGGGACATATATTCGCGGACTAGCTTAGCGGCGGCTACGCGCGTTGAGTGTCGCTGACGTCTGGTGTGATTGATTTCGGTCCGAAGCTAGTCCGCGAATATATGTCCCTTTAGGGTACATATAATCGCTGAATGTAACAAATAAACATAATCTCGAAGAAAATAAGATAAGTATCAAACGCGGCCATGAATTATAGACGCTAGGCTAAATTGTCGCAAAGTCCCTTAAGGGTAATTGGAGGAAGGATTGACAACTTGGGCCTGTCTTCCTAGAATGACTTTTTCTGAGGATCCCAAAATACCTAGCGTAATCTAAACTTTATTCGTAAATGCAACGATCTTATCAAAGGCGAAAATAAAGAATTCCTCGTAAGAGGCTAACGTGCAGTGTGCTATAAATACATATATACATATATCAATTTTAAAGTACTTTTAATGATCACGGAACTCGATTTCTAATCGCAGCGTTGTACTAGATTTATTTTGAAATGCTCAGTTAAATCGATGAGCGTAATTATCTAGTCTTATCTATATTTTGTATGAGGCCCTAAGACACTCACACCAAAAAACAAGATTTCTGCATCCAATAAGCTTATTTTCTGCTCTAATTTCAAATTTCTCCAATCAATAAGAGAGAAAAAATATACACAAATACGTAACAAAAAAAGTACAAACTTTACAAGATATACGTCTAAGAGTCTCCACAGCACCTCGCAGTAATGATAGACTCGGAGAGAGAACGAAGAGCACCAGCGGAATTAACAACTTAACGGCATCGACGTCAAGGAAAAATCACGAAGAATTGCACACACGAGAGCGGAATTGACGGTATAAGACCAGCAACGAATATCAGGCTCCTTTTTTATAAATTTCTCTCTGCCTGAGACTAAGGCCTAGGTGAGACCACTCTCCAACTGATAATTAGTAATTGGATGCTTTACATCCCTTCTCTTAAAGGTCGTAAAACCAAGAGTCCCGTGTCTTGGCGAAGGTAGAGTCTTACCATTTTTCTTAGTCATGCCTAGCAAGTGACCCAGTCACCAATTTGTCAACCCATCAACTGGAACTCTTGCAGTTCTTGTTCATATTCGAGACCTCGGTACCTCTAAACTTCCGCGGCCCCTTCTCTCACAGTTATTCCCACCGTGTGCAAATTTTGATCCCTCTCCTTGGTGAGCAATAACTTTTCCTTCTGTTAGAAAAATTAAAACAAAATATATTTATATACATACATGGAGACCCCCAAGTTAGTATTCCAGTTAAGAACACCAAGGTTGTTCCCTACAAAAATTTCGATTAAAAAAGTATAAATGCCCCATTAACATTAAATATTATAACTTACTAAATAAAATTAAGAAGGGTTGGGAAAAAAGTTTAAACGGTAGAACTGTACCAAAAAAATACATAGTTTATTAAAGCATATAAGGAGTGCAAATTAATTTTTCAGATTTTTCACTAGCAAAATTTTCGAGAGAATAATTATTAAATTTTGACAATTTAACACAGTTTTTTAATAAAACAGCAAGTTAAGGTTAGTTACAATACAGTAAAATATGTTAATATTCCAGAATATTACACATTTGATGATAAAAAAGATATAAAAAATTAGAAATTACATTACTATAATCAAATTAAACGTTGAATTACCTCAAGATCAAAAACGTTTTTGAAAAATTAATTTCGAACAAAATAACAGGACTAATTGCATTTAAAAGTTAAGGATAATAAAATAAAGACCATACTACTTATCAGGAAGCAGCTACAAGTATAAGAATTATGTTCTGTTACCTTTAAAACTAAAAAAAGATTGTGTTTTGTGAATTTTATCTGAAAACATTTATGCTGATATTGATTGCAATCAATTCAAAAAATATTTAGTAAAAGATCTTATTGAAAACGAATAAAACAAAACATTATTAATTTTAATACTGTATATGAATTAAAACATAAATCTTGCATTAACTTTGGTTGACCTGAATCAATATCAGAAACAATGTCAACAAAAAATAATGAACTTAAAAAAAATAGATATGGCATTAAGTAATAGTATATTACGTCACGAGGCCGTCTGTCAGTCAGCATACAGCCGAGTGATGTATACGATTTTTCGTCATCCCATATAGAAAAAATTGTTCGATTTCAATTTCACTAAAATGATATAGGTTGACGTGGGGAGAAAAATCACTCGATTAATCGTACGATCCTTAAGCATTGATCCTAGAGGAGTGCAAACGAACGAACGATGTATAATCAAATGTGCTCAATAATTAGTACGTTTTTTTTGTGATCAGTCTTTCAGTGATTCCGATCCTTTCAGCATATTTATCTATGTACAAAGTAAGTATAGATAAACTTTCATGAGAAATTGAACCAACAGATCAACCACAAAAAAAACGTACGCAGAATTCTATAGTAGAGACTGCAAAGAATGCATGTTTATTTGACAGTTCTTCAAAGAAAACAAGAAAACAATTTTCATCAAATGATGCTTCATTCTTGGTTTTCTAGTTCATGTATTGAAAATGTGATTTTTTATATAAAGCGCGAGACTTTTCAGCTAGCAGACCAATAGCCATGAAAATCAAAATTAATTCACCATTACCTACAAGTAACTATGAACTTAAAATAAAGCTTATAAAAGTACGTAGTAGTAATTTTGAGTATACGTTCTTAAGATACAAGAAACAGATTATACGGTAAACGATAAGTAAGAGAAGGTAGAAAACCAAACAACGATATAGTTAATAACAATGGCCCCCCCGTCTCGGCTTCACCCGAGATTCACTAAATACAACACCGAAAAGTGTCGACACGTAATGTAAAACATATTCAGTTGAAAGTTTTACATCTATTCCTGACACTTCTTAAAACAAAAATCTTCTCATTAAAAATATATTTACTCAGAATCCATGCAATTTACTTTGTCAAATAATAATCGGTAAAAAAAGGAAGAAATTCAATTATGTTGAGAAGAACCGTGTGTTTCTTACGCCATATCATAATGGCTGGCCTTACAGGGCTGTTCGTTTGTACTTTTTTACGTTATAATGAATAAGAAGGGCTATTTGTTAAAACTATAAATATTTGAGACTGACCAAAAATGTATAATTGAAAAATTGTTTTTTTCCAATCTTACAACTTTGTTACCAGAGCAACAAAGTCCAAGAGCTTGATCGCTCCATTTTTTATTGACACCATGAAAACAAATACACATTACTTTACCTATTTATAAATCTAGAAGATTTAAATAATTACTGTCAGGGTTGTAATGAAAATCAAATCTCTCACGTAACGGATTCTTTATTACATCTGTTAATAATCCGTATGTTATTCGTCAAATTTGACTGCCGTTTTAATGTTCTGCGTCGGTTTCTTGACGCCAAAAATCTTAAAAATTTGAAGCATTTAAAGTTTTCCTTTCATCTCGCTCTGTTATGACAATACGCATGGTTAACACTTTTGTGAGCCCTAATGGCTGTTTTATGTCAACTTTGTTCGGTTGTAATGTAAGTCATCAGAAGATCACCCAATAGCCGATGGCCCTAAAAACAACCGCTAAGCTAAACTTTCTTTTGACTGAAGTTTCCAACACTCGTGACTGCCTGGATTCCTCAGGGTAATCTTCTCTGATCTGCTATTGTAGCAACCGACTGATTGTGAGAAAAACGACAATGTCTAAAGCGTCAGAGCCAGTTGGAGTGCTCTTTTCCAGTGTCTTCTGGTATTATGCTGAAGACATTGGTGTCTCAAGCACATTCTTCTGTTTTTTTTCTGCAGAGCTCAGTCGTTCTGTAAATGATCTAAGGTGAGGAGATTGGTTCACGATGCTTTTCCGTTGGAGACTGTCACATTTGCTCAAGCCTATTTTTTCTTCATAGCTGTTAGGTTTGCCTAGCGCTGACCTTGGAGAGCATCGGTGATTCCTGATTGAATGCTTGAAGTCGAGAGGGTAATATAGAGTCATTGGTCACCGGGGTTCCCAGCCTTGCGATGAACAACTCCACTTGCGACGTCTACCAGAGAATGACTGACTTGGCTTAATAGTTGCTGGCTTTATACGTAGGGAACGTAAATACTCATGATGGCCCTGAAAAGAACCAGTAGTGATATTTTTAGCCAATTATTATTATTATTCATAATTATAGGAAGCTGGCTGTGGGTAGCTTGACTCTAACCCTTGGAGTCTCTGCATACGGAGACTGTGCTGAAAGGAGGTACGCCACCTACCAAAGAATATCTCGTCTTCGGGTCGTTCCACGGATTAACAACCGCTCATTGGTGGTCGGGAAACTGGGCTTGGAGAATACCTTTTCTGTGATATACCATTCCTAAGAACCACTGAGGAGGCTGTTGTGGTTGCCTAAACTCAGGGTGGTTCTCTCTGGCTTGCTGTGGTAATACAATCTGCTCTGGTAGGAGTACTAGGTCGGTTAGAAGAACATCCCCTTAATTGATGGAGTAGAGTGTGCTCTGGCGAGACGTCTCTTAATATTTCGCCGGAGACGTTAGCGTTCAGAACGTTATAGTATTGGTGGCGACTCGTCAATCATGCTGTATCAGAATGGAGTTCAACGTAAGTCGTTTCTTCATTTGTGAACATCGTCGTCGGTAGCCAGGATACCAAGCTGCACAACTCCCAGCTTAAGGCTTTATGCGCTGTCGGTGAACGACTGAATATTTGATAGGTTGCTCGGGCCGATTATAACCACAATCATTTAATTCGATTCAATTCGATAGCAGATTCATTTAACCTGAAGCGCAAAGCTAACGTATTTTTGCAAAACTTTAAGCTTATTTATTGCTTTTCTTTTCAATTTTTTAAGATAAAAACTATACTAAAACCATCTAGAAAGTGTCAAGAATCGGTATGCAAAATTTCAGCAAAATCGGTCAAGTGGTTTTCGTGGTGAGCGATTACAACGGTTTCAGCGACTTTGGTTTATATATAAGTAAGATAGGCACGAACCGATTCGATGTAAAGATAAATACGGATAGAAGATGGTACTGAAATGACAATGTGCACATGCGTCTGACCATCAAAAAAAAAAAAAAAAAACACTTAGGTACCATATATTTATAGATGCAGATATTCGTTATGGATTCCAAATATAAAGATAGATATTTGGTATGCATTTGAGAGCACGGGCCTTGTAGAGGCACCACGCTTAGAGGACGTAAAGAAATCTCGCGGCCATACATTTTTCGCTTAACGTCTTACGAAGCGGAAGTAAACAGCAAACTTTACTATCGAGAATGACGAAAAAAATATTTCAAATCTATAGAGATAAGATGTTACCTTCTGTCTGTTGCATGAAGGGGTATTATATTATAGTGTATTATATTATAGTATAGTGTACTACTCAATTTGAGTGTTAATACAATTCTATCAGATAAAATTTAATTTTTGCGTCTGTTTCCTGTGGTTCTTTTTAATTGTTATTTTACGTGGGCATATATATTAATTTTTAAGTTGCCTAGTAAGGTCCGAGAAATTAAGACGAAACGAAGCAACGAAGTAATGAATACATACATACTATACTAGAGTTATAAATTTATAATATGCTCACCAATTAATCTTTTAGCTAATGCTCCTACACGTTTCAAATCTTTGTTTAAAAAATAAAATAAATGACAAAATTTTTCATCCAATGCAATTTGTTAAAATAGATGTTATTTCGTTGTTGGGTCAGGCTGTTCTAGTTAAATAATTTTTTTTTTAGTCAAAGCGTTCGATAAAAAAGAATCACAAGAAGCAGATGTGATAATTTAGGATACAGCTAGTATGATTTATAATAAAGTTAAAGAAATAATAAACAATACTTTGAAAGATTTGTGCAGTGGTAGAAGACCATTTAAAGTGAAACTAATTACATGATGTGGTCATTTTTACTTTCTAAACGGATTTTTGAGAAAAGAAATCAAAAAGAAATTACCAGAGAGTCAATTCGGATTTAGAGAAGGAAGAGGAATAATAAAGGCAATTTACACGTTAAATCATATAGTTAAGGAAAAAATGAGCAAACCAAAAGGAAAGGTTCTTGCATGCTTTATAGATCTTAACGAAGATTTTGATCGGGTGAATAGGGATAAACTAGGAGAAAGACTAGTAGAGATGGACATAAATTAAAGATTAAGTAATAGAATTATAAATATTTATAAATAAACAAGGAATGTGATTAAAGTAAAAGAAGGCATATCAGAGGAATTTCGGACTGAAAAAGGAGTGAGACAGGGATGTCCCTTGAGCCCAACTTCATTCAACGTATACTTGGCAGACCTGTAGGAAGAGCTGAAAAAAGGGCAAGTAGGAATATGTAGTATGGAAAATGAAAAAGTGTGGTGCCTCTCGTATGCAGATGACATAGTGCTCATAGCTGACAGGGAAGAAGAATTAAAGAAGATGTTAAGGGGATTTAAAAAGAAATTTAAAAAGAAGAAAATGATCTTAAGTGATACAAAAATCATAGTGTTAAAAAAAAAAAAAAAAAAAAAACAGAGTATGAAAGTGGGGAGAGAAAGATTTAGAAAGAGTAGACGAAAAAAGATATCTTGGATATATTCTACAGAAGAATGGCACTAGTGAAAGACACATAGAAGAGAGGAATTAAAAAGCAATAATTGCTATGAAGAGTGCATGGAGTATAGGTGAGAAAATAATTAAGAACAGTTGTAACAAAAGGAAGAAGTTTTTACAGCACTTGTAAAAAGTGTAGCACTATTAGGAGCGGAGACATGGGGGTGAAAAGAAGATGAGAGGCTAGAAAGTGTGCAAAGAAGATACCTGAAGTGGATACTAGGATTAGATAGTAACACCCCAATTACATGGTAGAAGAAGATTGTAAAATGGATAAGACAAAAATAAAAGCATTAAGAAGAGATCTTAAGTTTGAAGAAAAAATCAGGGACTCAAAGATAAAATCAGTGAAAGATGGTATAAGAGAAAAAGACAAGGACAAAGTGAGAATAAATATAGAAAGAGGATCAAAGAAGAGACTAAAAATTCTAAAATAAGAAAATGTGAAAGAAACAAAATACATGAGAGGAGAAGAATTTAAGGAGGAAATAAGAAAAAAAATAATGGCCAGTAAAGGACAGAAAAAAAATAATAGAGACGATAGAGAATTCAAGATACAACAAGATTTACAGATACATCAGAACAGAGAAATAACCAAAGTACCTAAAAAAAGGTGTGACAAGTACAGATAGTAGGCTGATGGCAAGATTTAGATAGGGAAATGAGTGTAAAGGCAAAGAGTACTAGAAAGAAGAAAAAAAATGTGCAGACTGTGTCAGAAGGAACAAGAGGACCATAGACACATACTGAGGATATGTAGAAAAACAAGAAGCGGAAAAGAGATAGAAGAAGTTCTAAGCCAAGATACAAAGGAAATGGAAGTTTTAAGAAGTGTGGTAAGGCTAAGAAAAAAAAATTTCAAAGTTAAGTGATTGAAGCTTTAATTGCGAATTCCACAGATGATTAAGATAAATTATGAAGTAAACTAAATGAAGAAGCCAGGAAGATATTGAAACAATAAGAAGAAGAAGCAAGAAAGGAAAAGAGAAGAGAGAAGAAAGTGAAAAGTAGTAAAAGAATAAAAGTGGGAAAAGATGGTGATAAAAGACGACTGTAACAGACTGTATAAATAGTGGTATTGAATGTAGTCATGTTCTTATAAAAATAAAAATGTTTTTAGTTTTGTTTATAATAATCTATATGTTTTGATTGTTTTTTTTAATTGAATTCTGTTTATAATTATGATTTTAATACACTTTATTTTATTTCGTTTGTAGAAAGATAAATAAGAAAAGATGGTTATTTAATAGTATTAATAATCTAAAATATGCAAAGTTGTTAGAAATGTAACAGAAACCCTGTAAGCCCAAAAGGCATGAAAAAGAAAATAAATTTAAAAAATGAAAACATATATGTATATATATTAGAGGGGCTTTGCCCCATGTAAGCTTCATGCGCCAACCCTCTCATTTTTAAATACCAGTAAAATATTTCATTTTTTTAGTTTAATTTTGAAAGTTGAAAAAATACGAAAATCGTGCACTTTTACACATAAATAAAATTTTACAGTCAAAAGACAAATCATGTGTAAAATTAAATTTACTTCCAACAACAATAATTGATATAAAAAAAAAAAACAGTACCATAAAGAAAATTATTTTTTGTACTTATACGTTTTATTCCATGAATTGTTAATTAAACGAAGACTAATCACGATTTTTGAAATCATGAGTCATCAAAAAAGTACAAATTTCTTTATTAATGCACTAGGAGGTTGAGAAAAAATACAACTATTTAAAAAGTCAATTGTTATTTCGTTTTTCAAGAAAAAAAGATTTCAGATATGGCATGGACAAGTAAAACATCAATATTACTTCTAAAAAGAATAACCAGTCATAGAACATTCCGTTTACCATTATATTTAAGCAATATACAAAGTTCGTAAAAAATTAAATGTTTATACTTTTGCAATAGTACTAAATTATTCATGATTCTATTGCACAATTCATTTAAACAATAAAGAGTCTCGGATCTCGAAAGAATCTTGTTAAGTCAAATTAGAAAGAAGACTAACTTGATGTACATAATTTAAGGGCCCTTTTTATTTATAGTATTAGGAGAACATGATCTGTTTACGTGTGTCTCACAAAGAACTGCTTGCGATTCTTATTTGATTGTATTATGAACGTATACTATGTCATTTGTGTATGTGCACGGTATAAAAACAACTAAACGTGAAACTCTGACTACATTACGATTTTACATCCCTTTCGTAAGAGTCAGAGGTATATTATACACTTTACTTAATTTGCATTTATTGTATTTACCAAAATTAGTAGTGCAAAGAATTTTTTTATTACCGATAGATTTTTGTACCTGATGAGGGCCGGGACATTGTCCGAATGGCCGAAACGTCGTTTTTCTTTTTAATAAATACAAAATTTGACAGTACCATCATTGGACGTTATGTTTATGAATAAATATCCATGAAAGCTTAACTCTTCAAAAAACTTCATTTAAAAATTCCAACAATTTTTATGATGATATAAAATAATGCAATTAATGTACTTATTCAAAATAAAAAAACCAGCACTATATTACTACCTCTAGGGTGGAGTATAGATGTGTTAACAAATTATATAAAGGAAATAATGTCCGAGGAAGTGATAGGAGTTGTCTGAAAAGCGCTAGAGCAAATATTAGAGCGTTACTCAGACACTGTCCTTAAGCGTTGTAAAGAGGCTGAGGTCGTTTTCTTGAAGAGTGTAGGAAAAAGTATTTTAATTAAAAATGACATAATAACCCACATACTTTCACCTTATTTAGAGATGCCACTGGGTGGCTCAAGGTAGCTCCTTTAAATCGTGAAGGAAACTTATTGGACTATCTAGTTATTGGGTTGTATAAAAGTGAGGGAAGGGCTACACAAAAGTTAAACCAAATGTAAATGAGAAGAAAACCAAAGAAATTTTACCCTTTTTTAGGAAGGGTGACGGACAGGCTGAGCGGGGGTTCTGTAAAATCTAGTGGGGGGGATCTTAACAGGGTTAAAGGGGGCTCAAGAAAAATTTAACATAATAAAAATAAGGCAATTACTAATGGAATTTCACCCTTCTTAGAAGGGGGCTAGCGGGGCACTGAGGGAGTGCCGGGGATTATCTGGAATAACCCTTTACAATCACTATACAATATAGTAAAATTTATATTAAAAAATTTTTTTACAGGGACCAAGCCAGTAAGCTTTTGAGTGGCTCTGTGGGGGTTGTGAGATCTGGACAAAAAGTAAACTTAGTTAAAATAAGGGAGAAAATTATAGATTTTAACGTTTTTTGCGGCCAGACTACAGGGAATTTGTGTGAAATGCCAGACACAAACAGTTTTATTATATAAAAAGATACGTATACTAGTGAGACTTCGCCATCCAGCAAACTCTTATTGCAAACCCCTCCTTCAACATATTATAGAAGTCTTTCAATTGAATGTATGAAATAGTGACTCATGTTATATTAAAATTTTTGTTTTGCTGTATGCTTTATGAATTAATATAAATGTTGCTCAAGGATTTAAAAACTGTTCTGTTTTTTATAAATAACCACATTGCTTACAATAAATGTAAATCAGAATATGTTCATCACACTTATATTGTTAGAAAGTGTTTGGGGTCCTACCCAGATATCAATGAAAATATTAATAGATGTACAATTGTGTTTTTGCGTTATTATAACTTGTCCAAGTATGTGTAATTTAAAAAATTAATTGGCTTATCTTTTGTTGAGCTGCAAATATTAACATTTTTAGCCAATTTAGATTCTAATAATATTGTACTCTTATTAGATTATTATACTTTCATTATCAATTCTGTAAGAAAAGCGATTGGGCTTTATAGTAAAGATAACAATATACAATAGTCATACTTATAGTAATAATAATAATCACAAAAATAATAATAATAACAATCACAAAAATAATAATAATAATAATAGCAACAATAATACTAATAATAATAATGATAATTATCATCATAATAATGATGATAGTAAGAGGTACTGATAAGGAGAATAATAACAATTATGATGATGATAATGATGATGACAACCGTGATGATAATGACAATAATAATCTTGCAAGTAACCTTTTAAAATAATTCTCTAGGTTTTAAAGTACAGTTACTATTATTCTTACAATATCAATTAGAGTGTGTTTTTATTTTTCAAGATATTTCACAAAGAATGTAGTTCTTAAGAGAAAAATTCTCTGTTATTTTTTTAATATCCTTGGACATTCATTGCATTAAAAAAAAAGTCTTGAAATAATGTTTTTTCGTGAATTTTTAACAAATCACTACTTTAACTTTGGAAATAAGAAGGCTTTAAAACAACTACTTTAGATTACTGACGTGCCTATGCAATAAACAACGTGCAAAAATAAATTGTCTTGAACTACATATTTTTCGTGTATTGTGGAAATACTTTTATAATTTAATTTTAAAAAACTTTTCTTGTACGTAAAATATATTTTAATGTTTCAAATTCTACTATGCTTGATCTTTCAGTCAATGCGTGATATAAATGCTATTATGGAGCTAATGTCTGCATAAATTACGTTTGACATAAGACGTAGTATTTAATACCAAAACAACTAAATATTTGATAATTTTTGATATTACTTAAGGCAGCTTTTGCATTTCTTTAATTTAAGAAAGAAAATTAAACTGTAAGTTAGTTATCAAAGTACTCAAAAAAATTTTCCTTATAAAAATAAGGATAAGAAATTATGTTTAAGATAACCACCTTAAATCACTGATATAATATAAGTAGATATATAAATACATAATTCTTGTTTTCAAAACTTAATTACTTAAGTTGTGGGTAAAGGAGACAGAGAAAGCTAATCATAAGTGGACGAGAGTGAGGGGGAGCAAGAAGTAGCTTGCTTAAATATTGTTGGATTAAGAATCACGTAAAAATAAGCAAATAACTGGGTGATGTGATAAGGAACTCGGGGTGAACTGCGGGAGAGCTTAAGGAGAGCAGGGATAATCAAGAGCGAAGAAGGGGTGGAGGGCAAGGAAGAGCTAAAATTTGCTTTTATCTATACAACTATGTAATATAGAAAGATATATATATATATATATATATATATATATATATACATACTAGCCACCCTTCCAAATATCGATGACTAAATTTTTAAAAAATTTTCTAAGCACGTCAATTTTATGGATTTTGATGACCCCATTAACTATAAGTCTAGTGTTTTTACAGTTAGAATTATTAAGACATTACTAATACTATACATTCAAAAACAAATGCACTAAATCATATTATTTCATAGCATAGAACTTAATCACTACATGTATGGTGTATTTTTTTGGTGAAAGTCGGATAATTTTACAAACTTACAAAGGAAGTGCTTGTATGCTTCAGAAACTAGATAGCCTCAAAATTTAATTAGAAATAAAAACATACAGCGATAGCAGGTTAAATATAATATCCTCTTAAGATTATAAACAACTTTTATAAAGTTATTATTGAATACCAAGAATTTGTAAATAAAAAAAGTCTATATTCAGAGGTTTCCTTTTACATCAAAATAACACATATAATGCGCTTGAAGTCACTCCAGACGGTATGAGTTTAATTGAAAATTATGCTTGATTTGATAAAATTTTTATTAAAGCTAGAAAATTAATGCCTTCTACGCAACTACTACAATTTTTTGCGTATTTTTAAAAGTGAAAAAACAATTCTGTCAAAAATATATTGAGAAAATGTGAAACTTATTTTACAACGAATATGTCAATAGTAAAAAGGACTGGGCTCTTTTACAATCTAACTTTATGAACTTCCAACATTACAAATTTAAAAATGAATCAGCCTCATTGTTCGATTTACCCATCTTAAAACTATGAAGGTTGGAGAGTGAGTTCTGTTGCGTCTTTTAAGCGGATGTAAAGCTTAGTTCAGTGATTAAGCTACGTGTTAAAAGTGTGCATTTCAAGCAAATATAAAACTTAGTTCGGTGACTAAGCTGTGTGGGAAAAGCTCGAGCAAACCCGGCCACTGTAAACTCACCTAAAAAGTGAATCAAGAAGGAACGAGAAAGAAAGGACCGTCGACTTGGGTTCCAACGTTAAAAGCAAAAGCCTAATTATTGTCATCGCCACGAGTGCTCTCGTGTAGGATTGAGAACATCGTTGCAGTCAACCTTGTAAGATCTTGCAACTGCGTGCGCGAAAGCAACAGCTAACCAACCATCATAGAAGTAAGTTAAGTTAAGGAAACTATAAATTGTATAACATTATAAATACGAATCTGAAACTTTGTTATTTATACTACTTGTAAAATTAACTATTTCTAATATTTCTAAATTTATTAAATCATCAGATAAGACATAACTTGATTGTTGATTAAAATAATTTTCTTTATTCGAAAACATTTCAATTACTTAATTACATGGAACATTTCAAAATCCAATATTCTAATTGATAGACACATAATTCTTACCTCAATGAATAAATTGAATATCGAGGAAAAACAAAATAGACACTGTATGACAAAGATCTTTACAAGGACTTGAGATAAAAAGATGATGAGATTCGCTAGTATCGTATGATATAAGACATTAACTCTAACAGTAAGTCAACGCCAGCTCAGCGTACACCACTCCATACATATTGCTCGGAGAAACCTAATACCACAACGCCAAGTCAACGATTTAAAAGGAAAGTATACTGTAAGTAAAAGCAAATAAGGTCTTTGGGCCGACGGCTGGTTTCTGGCAAACAAAAATTAAATTTATTCGTTTGTAGAACGAATCTACGAGTTCCGCCCTCTACTTATAGAAGTTGGGATGTAACAATCGCATCGCTATTGCTTTTAAATGAAATAAACAGTCATGTAAGACTTTTCGTTTAACTCTGGACTTTATTAAAATAAAAAGTGTAGTTTGAAAAATAAAATTAAAATTAAAAAAAAAAAAGAGAATACGTAATGTTGATTTTATTATTTAGGATGATCCTTCCTGGATTCTTAAAAAAAACTTAGAAATAGTAGATGGGGCTTTCGGTTATTGGTGTAATACAAACATACATTGTAACAGACCCATAAATTGTGTTAGTAAGAAATTTTCACAAAATCCTGTCTGCCATGAAAAACAATAGTATAAGTATGGTAATAGCTGAAACTATAAGATCATCATTTTTCAAAAAAAAAAAATGTTTATGCTCCACAACTATCAATATATGTTTGTTAAATGGAGATAAATATTGTTAAATTATTTACTAATAGTTAATTATTTATTAATCAGAAAATAGGAAATTGGAACATTCGAAATTCTCAGGCATTGAAGAACTAATAACAATTATTGTTATTAAAAAAGTCATACTACTTTTTCTCGATACATAGTTATTTCCTAAGCAAAAAATTTCGAATTACCTTACAAAACTGTATCAACTGACTATAGTTAGTATAGATCGTGAAACTTACGAAAATAATAGTTTTACTAACAATAATATTTATATAAATTTTTTCTTTCAAACGTTAGATCGTTTTTGTTAAGGACTACTACTTTATGAACTTCATTCAAAAGTTGGAGCCATATTAATGTTAATAAGAAATTGAGTATACGTGATGGTTTATGCAATGGTACACGACTGCAAATTATAAAACCATTATAGTATGATATTTAAGCAGAAACAATAACTGAATAAAAACTGGGAAATAAAAATTTTACACCAACCATAACTTTAAATACAGGTTATTTATCATTATTTTATAGTGTACTATAATAAAAGCCATTTTTTAGAGCTAGCATTTGCTATGGCAATTTTAAGTAAATTTTTAATAAACAATATTTATTGTTTGAAAATGGTCAATTTCTACACCGTCTAACGAATTGGTTACTGAAAAACATTCATTATATTACAAAAAAAATTTTTTAACGGCTGATAAAAAAAGTATAAAAATAGTGTGTGGATTTATTGAACATTCATCAGGATGAAGCTAATCTATTTATCTCAAGGCTAGTGTGGAAAAAAATGTTTTCTGTTTTAGAGCTAAAGGAAATTATTTCGGAATCAGACAAAATTTTTGAAATATGGATTACTACATTAAGGAGGTAGAGAAGTAGAGGAAATTCTTCAACTATTGATAGTATTGATTGCATATTTCAATAATCCTTTTAGTTTTACATATCTTGTAAGGAATAAAATAAAGTTAATCTTTTTTTCTACTTTGTGTAAAAGAAAAAAAAAGTATACATTCATACATATAATACAATTGTTTTACTGTTAGAGTTATTTAGCTTAATGAACAAAATATAATAGAGAGAAACAAGAAATTAAAGAAAATGTTAACATTTCAGTTTACATAAAGAAAGTTATTAAATAATGCAGCTAATAAAAGCTGATCCGAGGGGCGCTGAGATTTGTTATGACTAAAGTCGCGGGGAGCAGAGGAGACATTAGAGGCTTCTTAAAATTTGCAACAGGAGATTGGTGGGAATGAAAAACAAATGAACCTTCTCATACTTTGAGGGGCAGGGTGTTGAGGGAGTCAAAAAAATTTTCCGGGATGTGTGGAAAGTCCTGCTAGAAGAACCATATAATAAAGGAAGATATATATATATATATATTTTTTAAGAGGTACCATTCTGTTCAAAATTTTTATTTTAATTTAAATACTTGGATAAATTTTACAGTTTATAACTTTGAGATTACATTTTTACATAAAAAAGTGTTTTTGTGTGAGTTTTTTATTTATTTTAAATTCTTCTTAAACCAAGAAAAAAACTAAAAAACCAAAAATTATGATCATGCAATTAGGAACTAATAAATATCACTATAAAGGCAAAAATATATTAAAATGTCATTTTTTATAATACTATTAAATTTTCTAAATGAAATCTTCAAAATCGTTTGGGGCAAAATAGAGCAGTTGGAGACGATCTCCGGGAACAGTGGTTCTTAATCAAAATTGATGTAAGTTGAGAATCTTTTTTTCGTTGCGTGAGCAGACGATGCGCAAACACATAAGAAACTTGACGACACTGCAACATATCGTCACCGACCTTACTATATATATATATGTACTCTGGCCGTTAGGATTAGGTGCCGCGAGGCGAGTATAGAGACTTTCTGCTTGTGTTTACATTTACAATCAGGTTATGTATACGACAAGAGAAATGCCGAATAAAGTAAGAAATTTAAAAAACGGTAGATTTGTGAAGAAAAAAGTAGCAATTAAAAACGCTAAAGCTTATCAAACTATGACAGTTTACTTAGGCAAATTTGAGTTGGGCTTTTTTTCGTGACCGTCGTCTAACTGTTCTGTACTCAGTAAGTAACAGGATGTTGCAGTGTTGTCAAGTTGCTTGGGGCGTCTGCTTCTCTCTTGGCGGAGGCCAAATGAGGTGTTATTGAAATTATTGTTACTCAATAATTAATATGGAAAAGCCTATAAGACTTGTACTCATTTTTTCTCTTAGGAATTCGTTTATTACATAAAATTTTTTGGGAAAAATACTGCGAAAATTCGTTAACTTATGCTCGAAAGTGTGCGTTTTTCGAAAAGACTATAGCTATAGATATACTGCACTGTCAGATCGACAATCTTTAAAACTGAATAGTTCGCAATTTAGTAAGGAAGCACCTGTTGACATTTCGCACACGTGTAAATAACACTTTCATTTCACACATATTTCAATTTCAGCAAATTCTTACGAAAACTACTATACCCGGAGTTCGTCCTTAATCAGCTGTAACCTTCATTCTGTTTTATCCCTTTTAAAAGGTTAATTTATTTAATTATTGCATATACTTTAATAAACTTATTCTTTTGTGTATTATTTTTTTGATGTTTCTTCATAATCTTAGAAAAAATTCTAAATTGACAAATTTCATTCAACTTTTTTTATTAAATGAGTTGTTTACACGCCCTCAATCGTCATATTGTAGCTTTGGGCCATTTTCTCTTACTATGCAGCGCGCGGCGTCTATCACATTATTAGACGACAATTACCTGAGAATCCCAAAACTATAAACTTTAAAAAAATGTATCTCTAGACTCGACTGGGTTTAGATTCGCATCCCTAATTGTCAAAACTCTAAGAAATCAAGCTAAACCGTTACCAAATCTATAGGCTTTTATACTTCTTTTCTATTCAACTTTAGGCTCTTAAACAAAATTCCTGAACTAAAATTGTGAGAAAACAGGTGATAAATTTGCAATATTGATAAAAATTACATACAATACATAACTTGTATTATTAGTTAAAGGTTTGTTCATCACTCTTTTTATGATAGGATAAGCTAGTTATACGCAAAAAGTTTTGGCACAAGAAATGTAATTACACTTGAGAGTGTCATGTTGCTGTCAAACGCATACTATCGTAAATTTGTTAAATAAACTTATTTTAGCTGATTTAGAAATTTTAAGTTTGTTCCTTTATGTTGAGATGGGGGCTAGAAAAAAATTGAAAATTTTGAGGGGGGACGAGGGAGTGGATTAGTAACTGAATATAGTCTTACAACTTTACATTATAAGATACATGCAAAATTACTTTTTTACCTTGAGAAATAAAAGAATAACCTAATGTCTTATATAAATAAGTTTTTCTCAAATCTCCAGAACTATCAATAAAAAAATGTCATCATTTTTTTCGCCAATTGTATGAAATTTTTTTATCATTATTTCAATTTCTATACAATAAGTCAAAGATTTTTTTAGTCTAAAATATTTCTCTATGCATAAGATTTTTTGTGTCTTTAAATAATTTCGTTATAGAAAAATCAAAACATTTACTTGATTTATATTGGAATTCAAAAATATACTGAATATATAACATAGCATCATCATATTTCTTATAAAAAAGTTTTCTGTAACATTTTTTATATTTATTTTGTATTTAATTACCTTACATATTTTCCAAAACTAAAAACCACGTCAAAAATTGTCTTATTTGATTAACAAATTTAAACGTAATTGTTTCTTCGAAAATATTGACAATTTTAGAATTGCATTCAAGTTCTTTACACATTTAATCTTCAAAAGGTGTTGCACTATTTGTTCCCATTAAAATGAGCTAGAACAAAGTGTTTATAATTTTTTTGGAGATATTATGTTCAATCTACCTACTGCAATGATTTTCATGACATTTTCTCTTTTTTCCCAAATTTTTAGTTTGTTAGTAAAATGTTTACATACTTTATCAATTTCGCAACGTAATCATGACATTTTTTATTTCATTACATTCAAGCTGTTAGTTGCGTTTGATAGTTTTATACTATTCTCAAAATAATTTTAATTTAATATAAGTTTTTGTTTACTTCTAAGGAAGAGAACTAAATTTCGACTGCATGACTTTTAGAACAAATAAAAGATTCTTGTAGTCCCCAAGGTGCTTTCATTAGATCCACGTGTGTAGCATCAATGTAACTACCTATTTCAGTGAATTATTTGTTCCTTCGTCTTTTTATTTTCAAAGTCAAACGTATGCTCTGTCATAAATGTATTTTATGCTTTGGATTGATGCACAACATTTAACGCTAACAAAATGTGTATTTTGTCAATAAAAATTTTTTATGAGGTACAACTATTTAATCATCTACTATAATTTTATCTTTTGTAAACGTTTTGCGAACATGTTTATCAGATGAGTTCTTTGTTCTTTTCCATTGCAGATAACCGTTAGTTTAGAACGTAGTTTGAAATGTTGTACATTTGTAAAAGCTTTTGGGAGATTTTTTGTACACTTCTGATTAGTATAAATGGACTGTATTTTGTGTGAGGACCATGAAGCATGTGTTTAATAACTAATTTTGTGAGTTTCGCATTACCCTAAGAAATTTTCGTAGAATTGAGTGAAACAGTTTGTTGAGGCATAATATTTTTTTAAAAATTAAAATAAAATAATCTAACTAAAATATTTGAAACATCATTTGATGTTGTGTTATTTGAAAATTTGGATAAAATTTACTTTTTTTGCATTTATGATAACATGTTTCTTTTATAAATAGTTATGGTCTACAACATTTTCTTAATATCGCTATTGCATCCTGACAGTGTTTCTGCATATATCTTGGACTTTCATTACATTGAAATAGCACTATGAAGAGATTTTTAATTGTTTTTCTCTATTTAAAAATTTTTTAAAAATAGTAAATGCGCCTATATTGATTGCATTAAATAGCCTTCAATAAATTTAAATTTAAAAATTTTTTCGACTATATTTAAAACAATTAAAATGGATGTATTTAATCATGATATTAGTTTGTATCAAAAATTGTTAAGTTAATCTTTTTCCACATCATAACGGACTAAAACTCTTTTAATCTGATATGTAAGACAGTCTGTTTCCATAATGCTAAAACATAGTAAGTTTCTCATTTTTCGTTAAATAATTTTTAATGTCACCAATACTCCAGCTAAAACCTTCTAGAAAAATAAAATAACGGACTTTCCTACCCGACTAGTAAAAAAAGAGAGATCACTTAAAAATATTACCTTAAGATAGATATCTTGTAACTCTTTACGGTGAACACATAAATTAAAATTTTCCGAAAGTCCCGAGTATGAAACTGTATCAGTAACAAATTCTGTTGTTAATGGTTTATTGTATTTTATAATTTGAGAGTTTTGTCAAACTATGGAATCTGATGTAAACGTTCTTACTTTTTGGCTATTGGATTTTTCTTTACAATCTTTGTTTAAGTTTTGATATGTAATTTACTAAGGTTTCAGTTTTTTTAATCAAAGCACATGTCAAAACTTAAATGAAGATTATAAAGAAAAATCCAATAGCCAACTTAATATAGTTGTTTGCGTAGAGCATTCTACACAAACCTTGCTACAACTTCACAATTCCCTTAACTAGTCTCCCTCCATTACCACCCCCCATAATGCCTAGTTTGCCTCCAATGCCCACCAACAAAATAAGGTAAAGTTCTGTATTTTTCCTGTCTTAAGTTTTACAGTTGCAGTGTGCCTGGGGACATAGACTTGTGGTATCTAAAGGTGTTTCAGGGACTCAAATTTTCAGGGTAGATAACTTGCATCTCATAACTACAAGAGATTGTTAAAAATAAAAGTTTAAATTAAAAATCAATCAAAACTTTAAAAAAATCATTATTCTGCTAAAAATACTTTTATTTATTTTACACCCGTAATTAAACCTTTTTTTATGGGTGGTATGGTATAATCAATTATTAAATTTTATCATTATGCTTATCATTGTAGTAAGACTATTATATTACTTCAAATTTGTTCGTGACAGAATGATTTTACTGGCTGACTGCTGCATCATTCTCAGTGCCTAGTTAAAAGTAACAAAGGCCAAAAAGCAGCCATGTTTTTTCCTGACAACTGAGTATAACATGTGCTGTCAATAATAAAGAGGAAAAGCACATCCTTCTTATATACATACACATAAATATCTATCTTGTAATAAAGATTGAAATGTATTTGCTTCTATGTTTTCGCTGTAAACGTGAACAAATTAATTGTGGGATTGTCAAACTACTCCAAAATAACTCTTAGAACTAACTTTAACATTCAGTAATATTTTAATTAGATAATATTAGCGTATATTTAAACATATTTTTTAATGAATGTATAATTGCTGGAGAAACTGAATCACAAAGTAATCTCACCATGAACGCTTAGATAGACTACTCTTTGATCTCATGCATCTAGTAATTACGTGTACATATGCGCAACACTCTATAGTAAGAAAATTTTAGTGATTGTAAGCTTAGAGCTGATGAAAAAGGAATATGAATCAAAGGGGATAGCAAGTTTCTTCTACATTTGATCATTACTTGGATTCTTTAGGTTGGCATGCTAATGATCTGGGGCCTGAAAAAAATTCAACTTACATTTACTTATTATCAACTTTTTCATTATTTAGATAACTATGCTGTTACATTAGTTAAGCCAACTTAGGAAATATCAAGGAAAATATCGCACACATTACTTAAAGCCACAGCGTTGAATTGATAAATTGAAATCCTTTCACTCCAACTTTTACTCTCAGGTGAAAAAAGCATAAGGCAGTAGTTACCTGCCTATATAAAAGTTGTATCTTTAAGAAGATAGAAATATTCAAATTACAACATGCTGAAATTAATTCTAAATGAGTTATCTTTCTAGTAGTAATCTTTCTAGTAGTTTTTCCGAAAAAATGATTGAGTAACTGTTGGCATAAAATGATAATAATTTGTCACATATCAATGCAAATCAAAAAATTTAGGCATTGTACGCATAGAATTATAGAAAATGTCGAAAACAACTTATATTATTTGTATACTACGTTAAAAAACATAAGATAAATTAAGGTTCGAATTAATCCAAGTAGATCAATAAAAAAATTTTATCTATTCAATGTTTGATTGAAAATTTTTTTCGTCTGTATTATTTAATAATAATAACATTCTTTATTTACCCAAGTTATTTATATTATTTGTGTTTACTGCAGTTTCTGCATCAATCGAAACTTCTCCCAACCCATTCACTGATAATCCATTAACCATGTTCATTGCTTGACGGGCTCCTTGAGCATCTATAGTATTCCAATATGATTCACTAGGTGATATACTATTAAGTCCAGGTGGCAGTGGTGTAGGCGAACCTGTATATCGGAAATATGGATTCTTGAGGTCTAACGTGTTTTCACTACTCATACATGTTCCTTCCAATTTTAGTTTTATGGTCACGTCATATGACTGCCTGTTAAAACAAATAAAAAATACATAACTTTAGTGTTGAGTAGTAATACACTGTGTAAGGAAGAAAATGTACTGGAAAATTTATAAACATTATTATAATTAAGCATTATAAAAAATATGAGGGTTCAGTAAGTACGATGATCACTAAGGAAAAAACTTATTTTCCTAATAAAAAGATAATGGTTCATGTGATTTGGGATGGTTA
This sequence comes from Copidosoma floridanum, assembly GCF_036245765.1. NCBI lineage: Eukaryota > Metazoa > Arthropoda > Insecta > Hymenoptera > Encyrtidae > Copidosoma > Copidosoma floridanum. The sequence continues at coordinate 3,472,100 of NW_028321899.1, forward strand.
GCTGTATGATACAGGTAAGTAGTGTGGTCTGAAGAAATTTCTTGCACAATTAAAATAAGTTTCTCCATTGAAGACATACATTTAAAATCATCACCTTTCATTGTATTTGGTAAAAGGCTCCAAACAGTAATTGTTTTTACTCAAATATTAATATTTTAACAATTAGGACGTCAAAACAAGACAAAAACTTAATTAAGTGGGAGAAGCGGCGGACTAGTGCAGCGCGGCGGCTCAGAAAACGCGGCTCTACAGCAACCAAACAAGCAACTTCAAAATCAATCGACTTTATAACTGTGAATATCTCAGCTTCTGCTTTACCTGGATAAATTATTTTTTACACAATTTAAGTTCATTTGACGAGATAAAACAGATCATCATAATTATTATGATGAAAAGTAATTATTTATTTTCAAAACATGGCGTAAAATTTTTCACCAATTCTTTCGGCTGCTCTTAAACACTGGAAAGTCATATTTTTTATTAACATAATTACTGAAAAATTTTGAAAAGGTATGGACCACAGATATCATGAACAAACTTAAGTTGATTTTAAAATTTATTTTAGTACAAAAAATCATTAAGAGAGAAGTACTGAGTACAGTAGCATATTTTATAAATATATATATATCGCAAATTATATTAATTGTAAATAGTTATAATACTAGCACATCACTGTTTATGAGAGCATGTTAAACGGCTTGTAATAAATTTATGTACAGATAGCCATTTTCATGAGCACGCCAAACACACATCCACAACTGCCACAATATTTGACTTTTGTGAATTACAGCGCACGCGCTTAACACAGCAGTCAAAAAAAATGTGCAGAGGTAAGTACATAAAAGAAAGATATAGCTTGTTCAACAATAGTTTACGCTGTATGCAAAAATAACTTAAGGTGGCTCCAGCGCCTAGTGCCATATCAAAATGAGGAGACTAAAAATTAATCATTATTTTCTTTAAAATATGGTATAAAATTATCGTAGAGACTGTTGTAAGCCATATTCTACATTTTATCTGTTACTTTAGTGAGTTAATATAAAAAAACAAAAAGTTTTATGGTGCCCTAATTGTTGAACTGTTACGGTACGCTCCTAAGTTCAAGAGTAGTTATACCTATATATATGTACTCTGCAGAATGCAGACAGCTGAGAGCTGACTTGCACTCGCAACTGTATACTTAGTCTCCGATTATTTAAAGATTTTGTTCGATAACAAGACACTTTTCTCATGTCATCAAAAACTGCGTAATAATATATACAAGAGAGTATATTTTTTACACCTTACTAGTTATTTATATAAGTGCAGCAGTAGGTTGTATATCGCGTAAGCTTGCATTTCCTATACAACCCGTCTTAAAACTACGATTTTGTAAGCATGATTTCTTACAATTTTCATCGTCAACCTTAATTTTTTTTTATACGAATAGAAAGATGGGAATTCAAAGAATATAATTCAAGTTTATTAACCTCGGTTGGGTTATTTACAATTTTAACATTGAGGCCACTGGAGCCACCTTAAGTTTCATTCTTTTTATACTAGCCAGGTAAAGTTCTCAAATCTATTACATAAAATTGCAAAATTGACTTACAAAGTTTATTTTGTTAGACAATAACAGCATAAATATTATTATTATTTTGAATGCTGATCCCAATAGGGCAAAATAGTTCAAAAAGGCAAAAATCGTCAGACTCACTTTTTTGCGATGTATGGAGAAACTGTACATTCGACAAATTAAGTGTAACGTAATAAAAAATGCGTAATGAAAATACAAATCAAATAATTTTTCTGAGCTCTGATCGATCTAGTAGTTTTTTAGTAAATTGCAAAAAACCACTTTTTTGGCCATTTTTCGAAATTCCATAACTTCCCTTTTATTCGATATGATGACTTTAAACTTCGAAATAATGTGTGTTTTATAAGTGTGTATTTTATAAAAATGTGTGTTGTATGAACTTTAAAAAAGTTGAAAAAAGATCCTTCCGAAAAATGGCCATCAAAAAGATTTGGGCTAACCTAGACTAATTTTTGAAACATACTTTTGTTAATCGAGACTTTTTCGACAATATCCTGCAATGCCGTACCATTATACACGGCCAAAGTATAACATAAGTTGATTTAAAAAAAGGATGCAATCGCGGAACTGTGGTAGGGGGCCGTCGAGCTCGAAATGCAGCTGTAGGGATTTTCCACAAAGTTTTGACTAAAATTATTTATATATTCTTAACATTTTAAAGCGGAAAAGGTAAAAATAATAATGAAATGATAATATACGTTCTTACGTATGTGACACATGCATATACAAATAAGAATGTTAAAAAGACATTATTTTTGAAATTCAGCATAGAAGGAAGTTCAAAATCAATCGGCTTATACAAAGAATACTTAATAATGGCGTTTTTTCTTTATTGTTATCACTTTTAGTGAAGTGTGTTATATGATCTAAAAGTATTCAAAGGTTGCTTTTTTACAACGTTGATCCATCGCAATTTATTGATTATTTATAAAAGTAAGTTTCTAAAACTGGCAATTGAGGCCTCAGTTTAAATGTGCAAACAATTATAAATCTTCTCAGGATTTCGTATAATATGAGCTATTTAGTTGACAAACTGATGTCATGCATACAGACCTTAAAAAAAATTCAGTAAAATTTTGTGGAATTTTTCCTATCGGCGCATTTTGAGCTCAGCGGCCACCCACCACCAGATCACGAAAGCTTCCTTTTTTAAGATAAATTTTTTTCACGCTTTGCCTGTGTACTATTGTACAACATTGCAGAATGCTGATAAAAAAGTCTCGATTCACAAAAGTATGTTTGAAAAATTAGTCTAGGTTAGCCCAAATCTTTTTAATGGCCATTTTTTGGCGTTAATCTACTGGTTGAATTTAAATCGTATCGAATAAAGTAGTATCGTATTTTATTCGTATTTTTATCTCACGTCCTTGTAAAGGTCTTTGTCTTACGTTATCTATTCAACTTTTCATTGGTATTTAGTTTATTCATCACAGTAAGAATTACGTTTTTATCAATGGAAATTTTGAATCAATCACGTTGTGTCGTATCTAATTATTCAGTAGATTTAGTTGAGCTGAAAAAAATTAATTTCACAAATAATATAAATAATATAGTTTCAGATTCGCATGTAAAATGACTTAACAATTTATTGTTTTTCTTAACTTAACTACTTCTGTGACCGTTGGTCAGACACTGCTTGCACGCATGCAGTCTCAAGATCTTACAAAGTTGACCGCAACGATGATCCTCATTCTACATGAGAATACTCGTGGCAATGACAATAATTAGGCTTCTGCTTTTAAAGTTTAAAGTTGGAATCCAAGTCGATGGTCCTTTCTTTCTTGTTCCTATTTGATTTACTTTTTAGACAAGTCTACAGTAGCCTGGTTTTGTTACATGGCTTAGTCATTGAACTAAGTTTTACATTTGCTTGAAATACACGCTTCTAACACGCAGCTTGATCAGCAAATCAAATCTTACATTTACTTTAAAGATGCAACAGAACTAACTTTCTAACCTTTGCAGTTACTTGAGAGCTGTTGATAAAAGAGAAAAGGCGAGTATTGGTGTGTGCAAGAAGTTTTTTACTATTGTATTGAAGAAGGACACACCAGGTTCAGGATCTAAACGACCAACAAGAGCTTAACCTAATTACTCTCGATTGACATGAGTACAGTTGTGGTACAATAATTACATAGTAATTAATGGTTAAGACTGCTGATCTCTCAGATTTAACATAAAGTAGAAGTTTCTGTCAAAATTGTGTATGATATTTCTTCTTGACATATGCAGTAAAGAATATTGGAACTGTTGATTATCCGCATTCTTGGATGTACTACTGCGAATTGATGTCGTAAGATAAGTGCTTCATAATATTGTTGGAGATTTCACGCGTAATTTGAGTTTTGCGATGGTAGCTTGATTCAAAAGAAGTAAGTTATACGTCACGCAATTGCAGAAGCTGGAATGCAGCTCGATGTTTGAAGGTTGCTGAGCACCTGCTTTTTATAACTCCAGAACGAAACTCTGTATTACGATATGATAAATATTGAGTACACGAGATGGGATGTCACAATGTTACTAAGAAATACGATTTTTTAGCGTTTAAAAGCAGTCGAAAAATTGACAAGAACTTTAACATCGTAAATAAATAATAAGCTACTTTTTTCATCAAAATAATTATAATAATTTGTTTTATCACATCGAGTTTACCTGAATCGGATACCAGTTTTGTATTTTGTAAAGCGGAAGCTAAAATATTTATGACTTTACAAGTCCAACTGATTTTAAAGTCGTTCGTTTGGTTGCTGTAGAGCACCACTCTCCGAACCACTACAATCATCCACTTCTTCCCTCACTGTGGCACCGCCGGTTCTAGCCCACTGAACAGGAATACTTTGAATAAATAATATTTTATTAACAGTCAAAGAGCAGCCGAATAATTTTTTATTATAACTCACTGATGTAAGCTGCAACATCTGTGAATCACAGCCCAATCGATTGATAAACAATATTTTTTTCAATTATAAAATAATAACAGGTTTCAGCTACGAAGTAGATAAAGCTCTATTTTAAAAATTAAAAAAATTACGTAATTTTATGCGTGTGCAAAAAACTATGATTTTCAAGCAAATAGTTATGAAACCAGTTATAATAGACATTTTTTTTAATGTCAATGAGATGTAATTGAATAGTTTTAAAATTTTTTTGGATCAGAAAGATCCTAATTGTGTGACCACAGAAATTTTGATACATTATACAGTTCAGCTTCGAAAAAAGTAATCATTAAAAACTTATAAAGTTAAAATGAGATCGTCTTGAAATTTGTTGACTTGTTTCTATTGGTAATAGTAACATTTTCTAAGAATTTTGAAGCTTGTAGATTAGTTCATTTTTTTGTACAAAAATAATGAAAAAACACGATTTTTCAACTTAGCAAGTAAACAATAGCATAAAAAATATCATTGCACATCTTATTTCATATAAAATTTTATTTTCTACAAATTTTCTATGGACGACATGTACCGTTGCCGGCATGCATCGGAGAGAAGTTATTACAAAAAAAAAAGAAAAATCTATACTTTTCACTTTATTGTCGAAAAAAGAAATGAAACAGAAGGTTAATTTCTCAGCAAACTTAAGACATTGATACATGCAAGTAAATGAACCGATATCTACAGAGAAACTGAATGGAGGCAAAAAAGCTAGTATTTTTGTCTAAGGTCTCGGCTATTAAACAAGAAGTTAACCAAGCAAAAATGATGACTGTCAACGAAATTGCGAACGCAAGCTTGAATTAGAAGTTTTAAGTATTTAACTTCATGAAATAATAATACATTATTTCTAGATGTTGCCAAATGATGCTTACTTCTTTCAAAAATTTTTTTTGATACATTTTATTATTCAAGAATAGTAGTTCCACTTTTATTGGTGGATTATTAGTGAGTTTTAACAGACTGTAGATAACAATGCTATAAAATACCAACTAACGTATAACAACAATATTTAGCAAAGGATGCATTTAACATCCTACTACCGACCAATGCTAAAAAATGGTACTACTTCAGAAGCGATATAATAAATATTTATTGATATGCAGAAAAGTTGCTCCTGGGAACTTCTTTACGAATATTTAAGAAAAAAAAATTAGACTAAATGAATAATTTAATAACGCGCATAATTAATCAAATATTTAAAAAACAAATCAATTGATTAACTGTAAACGCTTTACAAAATCTAATTATACAGAAGTAAGAGTTACCTTCCTCTCTCTCTTAGCTCATATTTCAGCTCGCGCGAGCAAGGTCACTGGCTCGAATCTCTTGGAAAGTGGTTTTTTTTCTGTCCTGTAAGGACAATTGTTTTAAGAATTAAAACTTAAAACAAACTTCCTTTTCTTGACAGCCAAGCAGACCTAGTCTTCAGTTATCTGCTTGGGCCACTACGACTAGAGTGACAGTGCAGTCAAGCTACTTCAGCCGTATGCTTGTATTAGTGCAGTAGCCCGATAAAACTTGACATTAGAACACTGAATGATCGAGGAAATAAAAAAATGCATTATGTAAGTAAGAGCCAATAAGTTCTCGGGGCGAACAGCTGGTACCTGACGGAAAAAATTTAATTTATTTGATCGTAAAAATATATATATATATATATATATATATATATATACATCCTTCACTCTGTAATCAAAAATTCAGACGTAATAAGATGTTATATACAGTCTAATTATTTTTTCAACATATTTAGCTCGTCAACAACTTCCTGTTATTTACTTCTCATAAAAGCAACTTGCAAAAACTTGTATGCCTCTTAGTCATATTATTTTGTTCAAGAATATAGGGCCAAATTAATGATTAATTACATTTTTCTTTGTATGCTTGCACTAATTGGAGTCTACATTATGGAAATAGTTTAATTATGAAAAGTATTTAACTGTTGCTTGGTTCCAAATCCTGTAATAAATCATTGATTAACATCAGTAATGTTTCAGCAATTTGATCAGATGTCTGATTATCAAAACGTCACAAAATTAACTGAATAAAGATGCTCAGTATAGATTAAATACTTTAGCAAATCCTTGATACATAGCTTATAACAGTTTAATTGCAAAAAAAGGCGAAAGAAATTTTCTTCGACCAAATTTGCTTAGAGTTAAATAAAAATAATTGTGTTTAACAAACGTTGATAATATTCCAAACATTAATAGCTTTAAAATTTACGAAAACCATTTCGCAGATTTACAAAATATTACATAGATTTTTATAAATATACGTTTTGAAGAAAAACTTTGAGGTCTTACTAAAAAATTACGGTATCAGATATTGTAATCAGGTCACGATCAAAACATTGTAATAACATTGTAATACAAGTTAAAATACTTTGCAATTTAGAAATTATTAAAAAAAAAGAATCATTTTCATGTCACTTGACTTCTGTGTGGACTAGAATAATCCTTTTTTTGACTGTGTATTTTTTTACAATGGATTGAATTTTGTTTGTTTAAACAAAAAAAAGTTATTGTATAATTTAAATCTTACTAATATATAAAGCAGAAGCGCTAAAACCGTTGTAATCGCTAACCGCAAAAACTACTGAACCGATTTTGTTGAAATTTTGCACACTGACTCATGATACTTCCTAGATGGTTTAAGTATAGTTTTTATCTTAAAAAATTTAATAACAATAGCAATAAATGAGCTCAAAGTTTTGCAAAAATATGCCAGCTTTTCACTATAGTTCAGTAGAATCCGCTAGGTGGCGTCGACATAAAATCGAAGCTACCTGCAACATAATTAAATAAGTGTGGTTATAAAACGCTGGAGCGTCTCCATAGTGTCGTAGTCGAGTTTCGGCAATTCAATGAGCTGTACAGAGACTGCTGATAATAGTCTTGCAGCTGGGTATCCCGGTTACGGACGACACTCTACTCCAAGGGGGAAGGGACCTACGTGTCCATTTACCCTGAATCTCAACGAGTACGATAAAAAAAAAAACTGAATTCCAACCGATGCCGTCTCTGCCACAATACCAGGAGACATATCTAGCCAGAGCACAATCTGCTCCAACTCATCAGAGTTGTGAGGGAGTTCCACCATCCCACCTGGTGCAGTGAGAGAATTCGTGGCTACAAATGTAAGCAAGGGAAGAAAACAGCTCTGAGTTCTGAGGGGCATGGGCAGCCACAACGGCTACCTTCTTGGTCGTCGCGTCCCCAATGCGCTTACCCACATGTTCCCGTCTAACGATGAGCAGTTGGTTATCCGGGAAACGACCCGAGACGAGATATTCTTTGGTCAGCAGCGTACCTCCCTCCATCACAGTCTCCGTATATTGAGACTCCCAGGGTAAGAATCAAGCAACCGTAGCCAGCTCTTCATCATCAGAAATAACGAATAGCTGTTCGTACGAAGTTTCATCACTGGCGCTTTTTAGGGCCATTATAAGTATTTACGTTTCCTACTTAACCATGAATTTCATCGGTTTTTTTAGGATCCACCTAAGTGTAAACTACCATGCCAACAAATACATTTTTATTACAATTTCCGGAAGCGATTCGTCATCTAAAAGACTATATTACTATACAGCCTCCACTGGACAAGTATCACTAACCAATCTTCCCATCTAACATCACCAAAACAACTGAATCTGCAAATAAAAAAGGTGCTTTAGACACCAACGTCTTCGACGTTATACCGGGAGACGTTGGAAAAGAGCACTACAACTAGCCCCAAAGCTTCGGACTTTGTAATTTTTCTCCCAACCAGTCTGTATCTTTAACAGCAAGCCAGAAAAGATCACCCTGAGGTATTCAGGTCACAATTGCTCCTGCAGTCAAAAAAGAGTTAACTTAAAAAGCTCACCGATTTTTTTTAGGGCCATCGGACGTCGAACTACCTTGCCAACAAATATATTAGAACTTAACAAAGTTGACAGAAATGACACTTTAGGGGTCACAAAAATTTTAAGCATGCCAAAAGTCGCAAGAGGGTGAATCGGAAGAAAAACTTCAAGTGTATCTAATTAATACAATTTTACTTAGGCGTCAAGAAACTGACGCAGAAAATTTATCGAGATTAAAACAGCAACGTCAAAATTGACAACTAAAGAGTCCATTACGTGAGAGATCAGCTTTTCATTGTACCCTTACAGCAATCTCTGAAATCTTTAAAGATCCTACTTCAGATTTTTTAATGAGTAGAAAGTGTATTTGTGTTTTTATGGCAATAAAAATGTAGGGTTTAAGGTCCAGGACTTTGTTGCCCTAGTAATAAAGTTGTGAGATATGAGAAAAAAAATTTTTTTTAATATAAATTTCTTGGGGGTTTAAAATCATAACAGCTTTAAAAAATAGCCGTTTCGTGAATTACACGGAAGAAACTGTAAATCAACGGCTTCTTATGGCCACCGATTATTTTATGGCATAAAGAACGCACGGTACTTTTCAGCATAATAATTTTTTTGAATTCTTACACCTCATTATTTAACCAAATAAACTATATGGATTCCGAAAAAATATGTTTTTAATACAAAGATTTTTGTTCTGAGATGTATCAGGAATATGTGTAAAATTTCTAACTGAAAATGTTTCACATTACATGTCAACACACTACGGTGTTTTATTTAGTAAGTCTCGGGCGAAGCCGAGACGGGGGGCTGCTATGTAATATAAATAGAATAGTGAAGATATTGTCACTTGTGTAAGGTACAAAATGGTTTTTTAACAGACCCATTGTAAAATTAAAAAAAAAAAAATTGTTTTTGTGTTCAATTCTACATTAGACTATTTACAATGTGAATGTAGGAGATACATTATAATATATAAAATAGATTTTTGCAATAAGACCTTAATGTTTTACTTAAAAAAATTAACTTACAAAGAACTTCGCAGTACTTGACAAATCTGCAAAATGGTTTGTGTAAAGTTACTTAAGAGCTATTTATTCCCAGAGAGATATCGGAATATGTTAAGCGAATTTCGTTTCAAACCACTCTAAAGATTTTAGATCACAAATTTTTTTGCATTTTTTTCAAATAATATGTTATAAAAAATAAACAGAGGATTCATACGAGTATCTTATCTGTAGCAAGTTTGACCTTAAAAAAAATTGGTAATTGTAAAATATGTTTAACAACAATAAAAGCTAAAAAGTCTTTTTCACGAGGACTTTTGGTGGGGCCAATGTGGATCGCTTAGACGTACCGTTTCTCACGGTGAAATAGTCGGCTCCGAAATCCCTGGATTAATTTTAAGATCTATTTCTATTGGATTACCTAGATAACGAATAAATAGAACCAACCTACGGACAAGGATGTGATAAAATCAAAACGTATATTTCACGAGGCATAATTAAAGAAATAGAAACTTGATTTATTATACTTGAAAAGTTTACAAACAAAAGAATAAAGATAGACTCATCAGCTATCGAGCCCACTTACAAATAAAGTTTATCCTATTCAGCGTAGTCAATCGAATACACTTCTCCTCACTAACATACTCGAGAGACGGAATTCGGAGAATTATACAGGTCGCGCTACGTATCAAGTAGCGAATGCTTCGAGGGAGAGAACGCGCGCGCCTATTACTTTACAATTCAAGAATCGGATTTTTGACTAATACGGGTTAATTATTTTTAACACTCATTTAGAATTGAAAATAAAAGTAAAGATTTATGTTTCGGTTTTTAACACTGTGTTTATTAATCACGAGTTGACTTTATATCACTTTAAATAATCCGATTTGAAATTACGCTATCAGATTTACGAAAAAAAAAGTACACAGAGGCTCGACGCAAAAAGGAGATCAAAGATTTACCCGTCCGGAAATGCAATGGTCCCAGATTCAGGGAAAAGAATCAAAACACAGATTTAACGAGTGCGTATATAAAAAAGGAGAACACCGTCTACACCACTTAGCTGGCACTGGGGCCACCACTCAGTTGATATATTAGACAACTGGGGTTTTACCACCCACTCGCCTTAATCAATTCGGGAACGAGTTGAATAGCTTCGTGGCTCAGACGGGATGTCTACTCACACTTTTGAAACAACGAGGTCCGATATCGCAAAGAGTCCCAAGGCTCCTCAGGTAACCGGGAGAAACCTCCTGTTCCCTTGTTGAACTCAAAAAAAGACTGCTCTCCCCTTTGACTTGATCCGACTCATTATCTCGCTACCTCCGAAAATCGGACCTTGCGACTCTTCCCCTGGAAAATATATTGCGCAAAAGTATTATAAACAGATACTGCATCGAGCCGCCTGAACTGTTTTCCCCCGAAGATCATCTTTCAAAAAATCAACAAAAGTAAGAGCGCTACAATATGTATGTGTATAAAGATTCTGACGTATACTTAAAAGTAAAGCCTTGCAAGAGATATAAGCAAAAAAGTGAAAAATGTTTTTAGCTTATTTTTATTAATTGTCAAATACACAACTGTTTCGGGGTTTTAAAACTTCAAACTATTTTTCCCATATTTTTAGAAAAATTCTGCTTTGGAATAAATTTTAGTAGATAAGCTATGCAAGTTATGGACTCAATTCCCCTAAGGTGGTAGAAGGAAGGGGAAAGGGAGAGCTCGTGCTGTTGTACGAGTGCTTTTGACCGTGGTGATGGTGGTGGAGGGGGGAGGGATTCGTGGATGGGGACACTGCGTGCATGAGCTCTCTTTTCTTGCTTTTACTTAGACAGCTCGTGCTGTTCATCAAGGGCTTTAGGACAAGGTCTAGGGGGAAACCACGTGAATAAGTTATTTTTCTCACTCGCTCAAATATAAAATTTGTGGATGGGGACACTGCGTGCATGAGCTCCCTCTTCTGGCCTTTACCTTACATTTGTAGATGGGGAAATATGATCGTCCTATTGCATGAGATACCTTCCAAGCTATTTACAGTAGTGGATGGGGGAGCTGAAGGACGATATAGAAAGCTCACTCTAGCATCATATTTCTAACTCTCTACGCATGCTTCCGTATTCTATTTTATATAATAGTATAGTGTATAGGCTAATATGCAAACACAAGCTTACAGGATTGCGTATACAAACGCATAAACACATGCAACAGCTCTCGCGCAAACATATGTGTTCAAACTCTGTCTCTCTCTTTATACAAGACTTTGAGATTGTCATCTATTTATATGATAAAGTATATATTTACATATATATATATATATATGTATATTGATCCACTGAGAACTTGTTCCTTATTTCTCTTTCTGCTATTAGGCAAGGGTCCATGCGTTATCTATCTTGCTCTCTCTAAGATTGGGGAGTATGTAACATGCATATGGGACGTTCTTTTACGAACCGAACACCTTTCTGACCAACAATTTTTAGATTTAACTAAAACTTTTTTTACGGGTTCTATATCGAAAAAAAAAAAACGTGTACGAGGATTTTTTTTCTTGTCGATATTTTAAAAAATCAACAAGATCAAAAATTCGTGAACTTGATGATTTGTCGATAATAGACTATTTTTCAAAAATTTATAACTCCACTTCTATTAAAGCTAAAAAATTCATTATCGTACCACTTCACTTCCACATTATTATACAACGCATTCGCTAACTAGAAGCTCCAGCTAACACGCAATGTTTGGGACGCAAACTAGCAAACTTTAGAAACTACATTTAACTGTTGGATGTTTAATTTTAAAATTATCATATAATTCTTTTAAGTTATTTAAGATTAGTCTTTTTTGCATATGAATTCGCGTTTCACCTACTTTAACAGAAACATAATCTATCAGTTGAGTATGATCATCAGACTGATAAAACGTGACTATCAGCTTCTTAAGACAGATGATATTTAGGATTTGTATCACTTAAAATACCTTTTTCTTTAGCAATCGCTTTTGCAACAGATTTAATGTGACGACTTGCTGTTGGAAAATTAATCAGTATTTTGTTGTAAGACCACTATCTGGAAATGGTTATAATCTTTATTTTGTGAATTCGGTCTTGCAAACTATTAAAAATTTCTTGTAAAGTTCTTAAAATTGTAATGTCATCATCTTCGCCATCAAGATCATCTGGACCATCGTCTGTCCCGTTAAACACTTTATTCTTAATTATTTCTGTAATTTTCTTAGTTTTTTCTTCGGAGTACTTTTTTTGCGTTAATGTTTTTTTTTTAATTGGTGAGGATCCTAAGGCAGTTAATCCTTTATTCAAGTATTGAATACGATCGTTAAGTAACGCTGTATTTTCTCTAGTCGCCCCAGCGGTAGATCCACTTCCACTTTTATTGTCAGATTCTTCACTGCTTAATGCTTCCTTGTTTTTCTGCTATAAATAATATAAAAATTTTTTATTTATATTATTTAAAATAGCGGAAGTATAATAATTTCCATTAAATTAAAATACAGTAGGAAGAATTTTAGTAATTTAATTTTAACATTCAATTTGAAACATAATAATTTTCCAAGAAATTGATTTGATCGACTTGAAGAAGTTAACGGCCTAAAAGAATTAAGGGCATACTACACTGTTTAAAGCTGTACGTAAAAGTTAGATTCTAGCAACAATTTTTAATTTTATAATACAGTTACATTCAACATTAATACACTGATACATACCATTTTGACTTGATAATTTCCAATGTCGTCATTTTTTTCTTCTTTGATACTTTTGATACGCAGACGACACGAATCGCAAATCCTTTGTTGCAGTGTCTCAGCAGTAATTGACAAATTTAAGGTTCGAAGTTGGCTTTCGTTTACTTTTCACAAATTCAACACACTTTTTTGAGATGACTAATTTTTTTAAATGGATTAAAACATACATCAGTACGAGCGTTTATAGATGATGATTTTTCAACACTGTTTTAGGCATTGCTGTATGTTTTCATCTACAATTTGCCTTTAATTTCTTGCTGGACTTAAATAACGAAAGGCCACTTTTACTAATAGAGAAAGAACAAGATAGTGCAAACTGTTGAAAGCTGTAAAATTCGAAATGTTAGAAAGAAACTATTAAGAAGTACCTGGAGCACTGAATGCGTAAGCGGCAAACGGTCACTGCACAGCTAATTTACATAATAAGAGTCTACTGCTTTTTCCTTCTACTATCCCTACTCCTTAAAATTGAACCCGTCAGTGCTGCCAAATAGATTAACAGTATTCACCAAATGCGTGGGAAATAAAACATGAAATAATACATTCATTGCTCAAATTAATATTTAACATTAAAATTTTATACTATTTGATTCAAAATATTTTGTCGTTATTTATTAATTTATTATTATTTATGTATTTTCTCTATTTTTTTCCATCTTTTTGGCTGATAAAATATATTTTTTAATATAAAAAATGAAACAATTATTTGTATTTAAGAGATAAACGGTGTAAAACAAGAATATGAGCCGTAAAATGTGACCCACGTGTCAATGTGACGTACCACGCTAAGTTAATTAATTTTTTTCTCACAGTAAAAATAACTTCTTCATCGTTATTAAAAGCGTTTTTGATAGAAAATCTAATACAGAATACGGTAAAAATAGTAAAAAGTTGATTCATGGATGGCGCTACTGTTAAAAACCGATTGAAACATTTAATCTGTTACTAACAATTTGAATTTTTTTAAAATTTGTTTTGTAAGTACTTTTTCTTTTAAAGCTTATCTTTTTACTTTTAAATGGAAAAAAATTAATTTTTTTGCTTACATAGAACCGGAGTTATGAATTTTTGAAAAATAGGGTATTGTTAATGAATCATCAAACTCAGGAATTTTTTATGTTGTTTATTTTTAGTTAAATCTAAAATGGTTCCGTCGATTTTTGTCCAAATCTGCTCAGTTTGTAAAAGAACGTCCCATGTATGTATATATTACCCCGCAAAGTGCTCTCTCTTTTTTCCTCCAGCTATTAGAGTCCAAGTGTTTTATGTTGTATGTAAATATGTATGATTTCTCATGCACACGATTGCATTTACACATGCACGACGCGCGAGCGTATACGCATGCTTACACAAGGTTAAAATAGTATATTCACAATCTTAAATATTATACAGATAGCAACGTAGCTTAGCGTTAAAAAAATGTGCCTGTGAACATGCCGTTATTGTGGAGTGTACACCTTATACGTGCTCTTTACTATGCAAGTTCTCAATAGCTTAGTTGGTTAACCATTTCATTGGTATGACGTTTAAATGTGCGAAATCGTGTGCAGCTCGTGCACAAGGTACTTATGTGCAAACAAAAAACTTTTTGTTTTAGCGAACGCATTGTATAATAATGTAGGATGTAATGTGGTACAACAATAATTGTTGAACATGTTTTTGTTTCATTTTTTTAAATCAGTTTATATTAAAAAAATGTGCGTGATTTACAAAATGATTTTGTTAAAAATCTTATTCTTAAAATACAATACAATACAATACATTCTCACTGCTCTACATCATTGTTGTTATCAAACCATTTCATATTGAAATACAATTTTTTCATTCGCTTCACATTTTAAAGAGCACACATAGATTAGTAGGCTCCGTTGTAATGTGTGTAAGTAATAACCAATCTTGGGAGTTCAAACGGTTGATAGTCTGTCATATCAGTGACCTTGAAACCTAATCTTTTTAGCGACTTTTGTTAAATCTCTAACAACATGTATCTTTGCAGCATTATCAAGATTCTCTCACAAAATTTTTCCTATCTCCGTATACTCAACTTTTCCTGAGCCCCAGGTTAGTCTGTGATAGCAAAGTTCAAGACATAAATTTTCATGTCGTAACTTTTGTGGTAATTTTTCCTAGGTAAAGAGTACTTTAAAAAGAATTATTTGTGCTTCCTTATCGTCAGTGTTAAGAAGCAAAATAGCCAATTCCTTGAGCACATAATTATTACCCAGTTTCTTGAAACCTTGCATGCCTACAAAATACTCCATCTTTTGCGACTATAATATTCTGATTATATTGTTTTTTTATTTTTTTATATCCTTTATTTTTAAAACAAGACCCTCCGTTGGTTAAATACTTATCGGCAAAGTTTTTCAACCCAGATTTCTTATGTCTATCATCATCATCCTCAGTTAAGATCTTCTGATACTTAACATTAGTTGTAAAATTACTCGTACACGGCTTATGCGACATATAGATTAATGTAAAGCTTGTTAAACACATTAACTTTCAAAAAAAATTTGAGTCTTAATCTTTCAATTTCCCCTCAGATTTTTTTTTTAACCTTTGTGTCTTTCTTCTCATTTCTTTTTATAAATTTGTCTCACTCTTCTCGACGTCATTTATTTTCTACTCCTTCTTTACTTCAGTTGTTGCTCCAACCTTTATCCATGGTGGTTGAAAATAAACTGATGCTAGCAAAACTCTGAATTGACTTTATACATCTTTTTACGAGTTTCTTGACATCCTCACTTATCGGACTATGCTGAACGATTCGGTTATGCAAAATTAAGCAATTCTCTGACATATTAAAAGGAAAATTTTTATCCGATTCAGACCTAGCCTTACAACTACTGGAGCATTTTTCATTGACTCATTTTGTTGGGAACAATTAAGGACGATTAAAGGTGTTTGATTGAGAAAGTGATGTTTGCCCAGCAAAGGTGTACAATCTTTGCCATGGTATGTATTTTAAAAATTAGCACACATACGTTATGGCAATGCATACCGATTACGCATTATTTCACGATTTAAATCACCATAAGAATGATATTGTGAATTTCAATAGAGCTTCACATTTTTTATGTTGCAGTGATCAAACATACTAGCACTTACATCGTTCTAATTTTTTTGGTTAGTTTAAAAAGCTAAAATAACGTAATGTAGTTTTCCAACTGATTAGATTTACGTAACTAGAGAGACATGGGATTTAAGCCAATAACTTAACAGCTCCAAGAATTTGGAAATATCAGCGCTAGGTTTTACGCGTAATTAAATATAAAAATCGACATAGCTTAGTCGGTAACAATAGTTTTTTTTTTTCAGACATTACGTGACTTAGTAAGTCAATAATCCAATAAGCGCGCGATGCAGAGAAAAAAGCGCGAGGTATCCCAAGTAGATTAAATAAAATTACCATCGTTGCTTGACCAGTAGCAATAAATTTTAATTTTTTTATTATAATCATTATGATGGTAACAGGAGTGGGAGGTAAGCGAGGTTTTTTGAATAAAAACTACTCAAAATTTATTCAATATATTTTACAAGAAACATACACTATATGTTTACTTATAAGCGTAGATAAATTCAAAAAATAAACAAAAATCGCCTAAGAGTAATTTTTGCATCTGAAAATTAAAGAAATTACATTCACACTTATGAGCTTAAAAAAATGTGCTACTTTGTATCTACTTCTTATCTTACTTATTTTTCTCCAAAAAAAGTTACATTTTTAACATATTTTTTAGAAACATAACAAGTTCACATTTCGTAGTGAAATACGCTTGAGGCTTGCAACACTTTCCTTCACACCCCCTTGTTTCACATTTTCCTTCAAGCATATTTATGTTACGGAGACAATAGTGGTGGCTCCGAAAATTCACAGGAGCCTCACAAACTGTATGTTCAACATCTTTTGATGATCAAAACAAACACAAAAACTGTTTCCGTAACAGTAGTTTAAAAGAGATCAGAATACCTTCATGTCTTAGCATAAATCCTTCTGTAGTCTTGACAATATAACAAAGATGGTGCTCCACACACATTTTTTCCTTTAACTGCCTATGCTTAAGACAGTCTGCGTAACGTAGCGGGGTTATTACACTGTTGGTCAGGACTTCACATTACATCACAAAAACTGCACAAAACACTCTCCTTAACTTAATTTCATTATATATAAAATTATTACACATTGTTCCAAATCCTTTTATCTGTAGGCATGTGTTTACGTAAAATGACATTCTTCATGTCTTTGTGTATAATATATTTCTCTAATTAACAATTACAAACTCTCGTTATTCCGATTAAAAAACTTGTTACATGTAAATGCATAGAACAAGTATCGAAACACATTTTTCGTATAACTAAACACTGACGGGGGTAGAAATTAAAAATAAGGTCAGAAAAGCAGTGTTAAAGAAACTAAAATTTGATTTTTTAATAGGTCAGCATTTCGATAAACAGTTTATTCCTCATAAGGCTCTAGGGTTATGAAGGTGTGTTAACCACGAATCTATAATCGTAGGTAAAAGTAAAGAAGTCGTGTAACCCACACTACCTAACAATGTTTGTAAGTCTTAGAGGTGATGTAAAAATTTTGAAAATAGTTTGCAAAACTATAAACAGTATAATGAAACAAAATGTCAATTAAACTGTTTTGATGCCCTACAATATTATTTATTCCATTCAATTTAAAACGTATGTCATTTAAAAGTATTTCTAAGCAGTACGTTGTTAACTCTAAAAATACCATATTAAAATTTTGCTCTGAGAAAAATTACCAATTGCAGGACAAAGATTTTCTTTAACATCGTTTCGTAAAGTTAAATATTGTTCTTTGATATACTAATCCAAATTTAGAATGTAGCTGAAGCTAGCCGCTGGACTTAACCGCTGAACTAAATAGAATGGTCCGTAAGGAAATCCTTTTCAAGAATACATTTAAAAGGCTTGAATACGCGCTCGGCATTCCAATTAGTGCTTCCACTTATTATGAAAGTGGTTAAAGTACATCATAGTAATTGTAACACATGAATACTTAACAAAAGAGCAGCTAACACGAAGTTAATAACCAATATTACAATGTAAAATTAACGGACATTAGATTTACTTAAATAATATTTAAGGGGTCGAAGAAAACTCACGTTATTCTATTTTCATGTTAAACATTATAAAATCATTTTATTTCAGGCACGATAACTATGAAAAACGCTTTGTTTATAATAAAGCCGCTGCATTTACGAGAAACAAGGATTTTCGAGAAGATATTGAATCCTATCAAACTTTAAAATCATAATCAAGTAGACCTATAAGGCTCAATTTTTTTCCTTTTTTTATAAACAATATGATCTACTAAATTTTGTTAACACACAATAATTGTAAACAACGCTTTGCTTATAATAAGCCGCTGCATTCACAGAAAACAAAGATTTTCCCGAAAAAAATCAATCCTATCAGGCTTTAAAATTGTAATCAAGTAGTCCTACTAGTCTCATTTTTTTTTTTTTTTTCCATACAATATAATCTAATAAATTTTATTCACGCACAGTCATCATCAAACAACGCTTTGTTAATAATAAGCAGCTGCATTTACAAAAAAAAAAGATTTTCTCGCAAATATACGATTCTATCCAGCCTTAAAATTATAAAAAAGAGGTCCTCCAGAGCTTATTTCTTTTTTTTTTTATGTATAAGATAATGTACTGAATTTTATTCATGGACAATAATTATAAACAATGTTTTGATTATAATAAGCAGCTGCATTTACGAGAAACTAAGATTTTCTCGATGCAATTAGATTGTATCAGGCCTTAAAATTGTAATCTCAAGGTCCTATGAGGCTAAGCTTTTTTTCTTTTACTATAAACAATATGATCTACTCATTAGTATCTATGCACAAAAACTATTAACAACGCTTTGTTACGCTTTGTTAACAGTAAGCCGCTGCATTTACAAAAAAATGGAGATTTTTTTGAAGATATTCGATCTTATCAAGCCTTAAAATTATAAAAAAGAGGTCCTTTTGAACTCATTTTTTTTTTTTTTTTATATACAATACAACTTCCCTAATTTAAGTCATGCACAATAATTATAAACAACGCTTTACTTCTCATAAGCCACTGCCTTTACTGAAAACTAAGATTTTCTCACAAATATATCCCCAAAGCCCAAGCCTCAAAATTATAATCTCAAGGTCCTAAATGGATAAATTTTTTTTTCTATTGTATACAATATGATCTACTCATGCGTATCTATGCATGCACAAAAACTATTAACAACATTTTTCATAAAGCCGTTGCATTCACAAAAAACTAAGATTTTCTCAACGAAATTCGATTGTATTAAGCCTTAAAATTAAAATCTGAAGGTCGTGTGCGGCTAAATTTTTAATTTTTTATCATATACAATATAATTAACTAAATTTTATTCACGCACAATAATTATGAACAAGGCTTTGTTTATAATGAGCAGCTGCATTTACGAAAAAATAGAGATTTTTTCGAAGATATTCGATCTTATCAAGCCTTAAAATTATAAGAAAGAGGTCCTTTAAAACTCAATGTTTTTTTTTTTTTTTTTTTATATATACATAATACAATCTCCCTAATTTAACTCATGCTCAATAATTATAAACAACGCTTTACTTCTCATAAGCCACTGCCTTTACTGAGAACTAAGATTTTCTCACAAATATATCCCCAAAGCCCAAGCCTCGAAATTATAATCTCAAGGTCCTATGGGGTTAAAATCTTTTTTTTTACTATCTTAAGTATGATCTACTCATTTGTATCCATGCAAAAAAAGTATTAATAACGCTTTGTTTAACATAAGCAATTGCAATTACGATGAAATGGAGATTTTCTCGAAGATATTCGATCTAATCAAGCATTAAAATTATGAAAAAGAGGACCAATTGGGCTCATTTTTCTACTTTTTTCATACAGTACAATTTTCTCAATTTTATTTATGCCCAATAATTATAAGCAACGCTTTGTTTATAATGAGCAGCTGCATTTACGAAAAAATAGAGATTTTCTCGGAGGTATTCGATACTATCAAGCCTCATAATTAAAAGGAAGAGGTCGTATTGGGCTCATCTATTTTTATTTTCTGCATAGATTACGATCTTCTAAATTTTAATCATGCACTAAAGAATAACGAATGTTTTATTGAATAAATTCGATTGTATCAAGCCTTAAAATTATAATCTAAAGGTCCTGAGGGGCTAAGTTGTTGATTTTTCTTCTCATACAATATAATTAACCTAATTTTATCACGGCACGATAATTGTTAATAACGCTTTGTTTATAATAAGCCGCTGGATTTACAGAAAACTAAGATTTTCTTGATGAAAGTCGGTTGTATCAAGCCTGAAAATTATAATCTTAAGGTCCTATGGGGATACGTTTTTTTTTTTTTATATACAATACTAGCAGCCCCCCGTCTCGGCTTTGCCTGAGACTTACTAAATAAAACACCGTAGTGTGTTGACATGTAATGTGAAACGTTTTCAGTTAGAAATTTTACATATATTCCTGATACATCTAAGAACAAAAATCTTCTTATTAAAAACACATTTTTTCAGAATCCATATAGTTTATTTGGTTAAATAATGAGGTGTAAAAATTCAAAAAAATTATTATGCTGAAAAGTACCGAGCATTCCTCATGCCATAAAATAATCGGTGGCCATAAGAAGCCGTTGATTTACAGTTTCTCCCGTGTAATTCACAAAAACGGCTATTTTTTAAAGCTGTTAAGATTTTGAACCCCCAAAAAATTTATATTAAAAAAAAATTTTTTTTCTTATATCTCACAACTTTATTACCAGAGCAACAAAGTTCTGGACCTTAAACCCTACATTTTTATTGCCACAAAAGCACAAAAACATTTTCTACTTATTTAAAAATCTGAAGTAGGATCTTTAGAGACTTCAGAGATTGCTGTGAAGGTACAATGAAAAGCTGATTTCTCACGTGATAGACTCTTTAGTTGTTAATATTGACGCTGCTGTTTCAATCTCGATAAATTTTCTGCGTCAGTTTCTTGACACCTAAGTAAAATTGTATTTATTAGATACACTTAAAGTTTTTCTTCTGATTCACCCTCTTGCGACTTTTGGCATGCTTAAAATTTGTGTGACCCCTACAGTGTGTTTTCTGTCAACTTTGTTAAGTTTTAATATATTTGTTGGCAAGGTAGTTACGTCCGATGGCCCTAAAAAAGACCGATGAGCTTTTTAAGTTAACTCTTTCTCGACTGCAGTTAACAGCAATAGTAACCTGGATACCTCAGGGTGATCTCTTCTGGCTTGCTGTTAAAGATACAGACTGATTGGGAGAAAAATTACAAAGTCCGAAGCTTTGGGGCTAGTTGTAGTGCTCTTTCCCAACGTCTCCCGGTATAACGTTGAAGACGTTGGTGTCTAAAGCACCTTTTTTAGTTGCAGATTCAGTTGTTTTGGTGATATAAGATAAGGAGATTGGTTAGTGATACTTGTCCAGTGGAGGCTGTCCCGTTGGCTCAAGTTTTTTTTCCTACATAGCTGTTATAGGTTTGCCCAACGCAGACATTGGAGAGGATTAGTGATTCCTGGTTGAATGCTGAGAGTCGAGAGGGTAGTATAGAGTCGTTGGTCACCGGGTTTTCCATCCTTGCGAAGAACAACTCCGCAATTGACGTCTGCTAGTGAATGGCTGACTTGGTTTAATAGTGCCCGTCTTTAGTTAATATAGTCTTTTAGTCAACGAATCGCTTCCGGAAATGGTAATAAAAATGTATTTGTTGGCAAGGTAGTTTACACTTAGGTAGATGCTAAAAAAAACCGATGAAATTGATGGTTAAGTAGGGAACGTAACTACTTATAATGGCGCTAAAAAGCGCCAGTGGTGAAACTTCCAGGCTATTCTTATTCCTAATGATGAAGAGCTGGCTACGATTGCTTGATTCTCACCTTGGGGGTCTCGATATACGGAGACTGTGATAGAGGGAGGTACGCTGCTGGCCAAAGAATATCTCGTCTCAGGTCGTTCGCCGGATAACCAACTGCTTATCGTTAGACGAAAACATATGGGTAAGCACATTGGGGACGCGACGACCAAGAAGGTAGCCGTTGTGGCTGCCCATGCCCCTTTAGAGCTCAGAGCTGTTTTCTTCCCTTGCTTACATTTGTAGCCACAAATTATCTAACTGCACCAGGTGGGATGGTGTGACTACTCCATCACAACTCTGATGAATTGAACCAGATTTTGCTCTGGCTAGATATGTCTTCTGGTATTGTGGCAGAGATGGCATCGGTTGCAATTTTTTTTTTTTTTTGATAGCACTCGTCGAGATTTAGGGTAAATGGACACTTAGGTCCCTTCCCCCTTAGAGAAGAGTGTCGTCCGTAACCGGAATACCCAGCTGCAAGACTAATATCAGCATTCTCAATACAGCTCGTTGAGTTGCCGAAGCTCGACTACAACACTATGGAGACGCTCCAGCCTATTATAACCACACTTATTTATTTATGTTGCAGGTAGCTTCAATTTTATGTCGACGCCACCTAGCGAATTTTACTGAGCTAAAGTGAAAAGCTAGCATATTTTTGCAAAACTTTAAGCTTATTTATTGCTATTGTTATTAAATTTTTTAAGACAAAAACTATACTAAAATTATCTAGGAAGTATCATGAATCAGTGTGCGAACTTTCAACAAAATCGGTTTAGTAGTTTTCGCGGTTAGCGATTACAACGGTTTTAGCGCTTCTGCTTTATATATTAGTAAGATGATCTACTCATTTGTATCCATGCACAAAAACTATTAACAACATTTTTCATAAACCCGCTGCATTTACGAAAAACTAAGATTTTCTCGAAGAAATTTGATTGTATCAAGCCTTAAAACTATAATGCAAAGGTTCTGTGCGGCTAAGTTTTTAATTTCTTAATGTACAATATAATTAACTAGATTTTATTCAAGCACAATAATTATAAATAACGCTTTGTTTATAATAAGCCACTAGATTTACGAAAAACTAAGATTTTCTTGATAAAATTTTATTGTATCAAGCCTCACAATTATAATCTTGAGGTCCTATGCAGGTAAACTACTTTTATTTATTATATACAATATGATTTACTCATTTGTATCCATGCACAAAAACTATTAACAACGCTTTGTTTATAATGAGCCTCTACATTTACGAAAAACTAAGATTTTCTCGAAGAAATTCGATTGTATCAACCCTCAAAACTATAATCTAAAGGTCCTGTACGGCTAAGTTTTTGATTTTTTTTAATACACAATATAATTAACTAAATTTTATTCACGCACAATGATGATAAACAACGCTTTGCTTATAATAAGCCGCTGAATTTACGAAATTCTAAGATTTCCTCGATGAAATTCGGTTGTATTAAGCCTTAAAATTATAATCTTAAGGTCCTATGGGTCTAAATTTTTCTTTATTATTATCTAAAATATGATTTACTTATTTGTATCGATGCACAAAAACTATTAACATTGCTTTCTTTATAATAAGCCGCTGCAATGACGAAAAAATGGAGATTTTCCCGAAGATAATAGATCCTATCAAGCCTTAATATTATTTAAAAAAAACGTATTAGGCTTTTTTTTGTATTTTTTATATACAATAGTAGTAAGGGTACTATTTTTCCCGACACTCTCATAGATATATGTCATAAGGCTGGCAGCGAGAGCGGGGGCGTGGCCGGGGTCCTATTTTGGCAGGCCACGTGATCCTGAGTGGGTAGCCAGTATGCGCGGAAGAGGGCGCGTGGTGGCCCCGCGTAATCTGAATATTATTACCGACGCTGCCTGATCGGTAACTTTTTTTTTTTTTTTTTTTTTTTTTTTGGAGGGGGAAAATTAAGGCGTCCAAGTTTCAACTGTGCCGATTGATGAGCAAGACAGAATTTTAAAATTACAAAAATTCAAAAATTTGTTTTAATTCTTGACCCCTCTTCGTAAGGGATAGTATAAGGAGCGGGTGGTGAGTGGGGTTTTTTAAATAAATTAAAAAATATATTTCATACATATATTGTACAAAAATAAACAGAATGTTTAAATGTTTTACAATATTATTACAATATTACAATGTTACAACATTATTAATCCTGTTTAATTTAATATTTATGTCATTTAAAAAAATCTTTAGACAGTACGTTGTTAACTCTAAAAATACCATGTCGAAATTATTTTCTAAAAAGAAATTATCGATCGTAGAGTAAAGATTTTCTTTGATATTTTTTCGTAAATATGAAAAGTGTTGCTTTATCAGCTTTCCCCAATTTGATACAGTGGTTTTATTCGTTTCAGTCATACTTTCTAATAAAACAGTTAACTCGTTCACTATAAATTCCTTACACTTAGTAACTAACGTTGCTACACTTTTGATTTGGCGAAGTCTTTCTTCCACACATATGACAGATTGAGCGAGTCCTAAAAATGTACAGTGCTGCATAACATTAGTTAAATCGCACGTTTTTTTTTTTTCCTATCAGCATCTTCTCCGTCACTGAATTCATTTTTATCAAAAATAACTGATTCCTTTCTGTAAGATGATGTGAATACCAACTCGATATTCCCTATTTGTATGCGATCCATCTGACGGGTGTTTTTATCAGTAAAGTAATCATTTATAAAAGCAAAATGATCTTTAAGTTTGCTCCATACATATGCGTTTATAATTACACCTCCTGTAAACTGACATTTTGAAAACTGCAACAAAGGCTCGAAACACTGACGATGTGTATTATAGTGAAGCCCAACGACGATTTTTTTTGTAGCCGTCTTGTTGAGTAAATACGAATGCAGTAATACCTTTGCAGTTGATATGATAGCACTTTCACTGTCTCTTGTATTTTCATCAAACTTTATGAAATCGGATCCTGGCTTGTCACTGTCACGCGTTAAAAAATATTTTTGTTTCTGTTTGAATAGATCCATTTAACACTTCGATGTAACGTAGCAAAATTTGAATTACTCGTGTTGTTTTCCTTCACTTAAAAATTTAAAGAAATACACGTTTGCGAATAGGGTGAACGTTACCTATGCAACCGTCGTTATCGATACCGTGAAGATGACTGACAGTCTAATAGAAAGGTGATACTTTAATGCTAAAATTTTTCATTTCTGCTGCACTCTACCTCTCAAATTTTTTGTCGATACATGATTCATAAGGATGTCCTATAGATAGTACACCATTTATGTTCATCACGTACACTGCTACGGGAAAACCTGCTAAAACATGCTTGAAGGCGAGCTCAAACCTATATTTTGTCTTTCTTTTAGTCATCTGAGAAGTATTCGCGAACAAATGTAGGATTTTTCCTCACTCTTTTTTAAAATATGGAAGAGACGAAGTGACAACAGTGGAAAATATGCAATTGTCCCTCAGTTGCGACATATTTATTGTCCCTCAGCTACAATAATTTTAATCTTTTTCAAAACATGAAGAACTATAAGAAACAGCGGTGAAAGTGCGTAATTGTCCCCCCGGTAGTAATATTTGACGTCATACCTGTAGAGTTTCCCAGGCTATGACTTGAGTGATGGACCTATCTGACTGTGTATACCTTTTACTTTTATCATAATCTCGCTAAATTTTCGACCAAAGGGGGGAAAGTATAGAAGTAGCTAAGGAAGAGAAGAAAACGTAAAAAAAAATCAGTCCTTATCCGACACTCTTAGCCAAATCACATCTTGCTGATACGTTACAATAACTTTCCGAGTTACAATTCGTTCGAGGTCTTCCTCAATTTACTTGAAAGTTAAATACAGTGTTTTTCTTGCATTTATTTAAACTTGTTTAAATTTTTGTAACAGTGTGTTTTTACTGTGGCGTTGCTTTAGATTTTTTGGTTAGCTACAGAAATTTTTCTTAGTTTTTTTTTGCGTTAATAAAAAGTAAAAAAAAAAAAAAAAAAATGGAAGCATCTATGGTCAGTGCTTTATTCGAGGTTGTCCGTTCGTGTGTGCGATACAACCATCGTGTCGGAAGATGCGCGTAAAGTGTACACCGACAAGTGGTTTAGTAACGTGCTACCTACATACTCCGTTAACGAATTAATAGGAGTATTACAGGAGCTTTTTACCATTTACCTGGCGGGGGTGCACGCGGTTGCATTGTACCCTCTGTATCTAATTCGTAGTCCCATAGCCATCCAAGCGGTGGTAGAGTGTCTACCGTCTAAAGCTAGAAACATCGGGATGTTGAAGGAAATGTATAAGGCGTATGATAAACTTGGTAAGTAATGTATTGTATTGTATTTTTCAAAGTTTTCATACTTACAAATTTTGCATGATCAGTAAAATTAAACGAAATCCTGTTTTAGTTGCCAACATATGTTTTGAAGATTCCGAAAATCTTTCAAACGTTGGTGGTGCACTTCAGAGAAAGCAAAAGGACCCCTTGGATGACGGTATGCCTGGATCGTCAGGGGCGAGCCTCTCTTACAAGAAGATAAGAATATCTTCAGGTAAATTAAAATCTTTACGTACACGTCTTTTTTCTATCATCCATTTTAACTTTCAAAATTATATTCATCTCAGAATATTACGTAGAGAGCGAAACTGACCACCAGCAGGAGGAGGTATCCGAACCGATGCCCGGTCCATCGGGGTTAACTATGATGCGTTACACCCCTGCAGGTAACTAATAAATTTAATATTCGAGTTTCTCAAACACAATGTATAACATTTTAATTATAATTGTAACATATTTTTATTTTACAGATAGAGTTGATTGGATTGATAGTGCTTATATCGAACAACAGCAGGAGCAATCCCCTTATCATCAACATGGAAGAGGTGTTGCAAGTGTCGCCGTGCAAACAGAGGATGAACCGGACACGTCAATAGGTACAAAATATGTTACTTTGGAAAGCGATAAGAAAAAAAAAATTTGTAAAATCTTTTAAAACCACTTGTCGCGCGATAAAATTTAAAATTACCAACCCTTCCGATGCAGCAAATACTTAAGATTGGATTAAGAACGCTTTTCAAGAACTTATAACTGTTATTGAAATAAATTACTCTAGTAATTATCTTGTAGGGATAGATTTGCACTCAGACGCGTTGACTGAGGGATCGGCGGGTAACTATTACAAACTTATTAATCAAATAAATTTTTAAGACATCTGGGGTCTATGCGGAAAAATTAAACAAAGCAAACGAATAATCGACATCGCGATAACTTTAGTAGTTGAGGTTACATACGTCAAACTCCCTCAAGGGTGGGGTGCACAGGAAGATATTATAAATAGTTTGAGTAAAAAAGGCGTCTTAGTGATAAATAATAGAGATAATCTATGTTTAGCTAGGGCTCTTGTACGTGGTAAAATTTTGACTGCGAAAAATTGTTCGTCAGAATGGTCCCAACAATGGAAAAAAATTAAAACCGAAAATGAAAAAAAGTCGGAAGCTATTAAATTATTGCAAGAGTGTGACATTGAAATAAATAACAAATAAGGGTATGGATATGTAGAGTTTTCGAAATTTCAGCGATATTTTGAACAACATAATATATGTATTCGGATATTTGAATATGAGTCTTTTGGTGATGACACAGCTCTTATATACGATGGTGCTAATGACGGAGCAGTATATTGCACATCATTTATAAACATCATGTATTATGAGGACATAGGGCATTATAATTAAATTAAAAATTTATTAACCGTAAGATCAATGTATTTTTGTGCAACATGCAATAAAAATTACAAGCGTGTGGGTGAGCATGTTTGTAAATCGGTTTGCCCTGCATGCAATGGGTCGCCAAATTGTAATAACACCTACGATACGTTAAAAAAATCTTGCACTGATTGTAGGAGGGAATTTTACGGGGATTAATGTTATAATAATCATAAGATAAAAGGGTCATTTGCGCGTAAAAAAAATCACAAAAGAGCGACAAGAAGCATATGCGATGTAGTTTAAATTTGTAATTCATGTGCCAAGCTCATAAACTTAGCTAAAGGTAAGCATGAATGCGGAAAAAAATTTTGCAAAGAGTGTAAAAGCGTTCATAAGTTTAACACGCTTTGTAGTATGCAACCTATTACGTTAAAGAATAATTTAAATGCTCAAAAAAATTGTTTCATTTTTTATGACCTTGAAACGCGACAGAATAAAGAATTACATGATACAGCCAACACGTGTGTACACATCCCGATCCTTTGCGTGCTGCAAGTACCATGCGATGCGTGTATAGACGAGATAGAAGAAAATCCCCGCGCAATTTGTCCCTTTTGTGGTATTAAACAGATTATTTTCGAGGGTGAAGAGTGTCTAAAAAATTTTGTTGATTTTGCAGTAAGATTTGAAAGTAAAACTTTCGCTTCATTTATCTATATAGCTCATAACTCTAAGGCTTTTGATGGTCAATTTATATTAAAATATATTGTAGATAATAAAAAAGGTACTCCCGAGATTATTCTTAATGGGCGTAATATTATTCTTATGTCGTTAGGAAAACTAAGTTTATAGATAGTTTAAATTACTTACCCATTAAATTGGCTGATTTACCCAAAACGTTTAGTCTTGCAGAAAATATAAAAAAAGGGTATTTTCCACATTTACTCGTTAGGAGCGATAAAAATTATAAAGGTCCTTATCCAGATTCTCGCTCCTACGCGCCATATTCTATGAACACCAGCGATCGCGCAAAGTTTTTAGAATGGTACTATAAAGTAACTTTAGACGTAAACGCGCAGTTTGACTTTAAAAAAGAACTTATTAAGTATTGTGTGCAAGATATTTAAATATAACGTGAAGCTTGCACGGCTTTCCGAAAAATTTTTATACAAGTCGAAAAAGTAGACCCCTTTGTTGAAAGCGTGACAATAGAAAGTGCGTGTTCCGTACTATACAGAAAAAACTTTTTAAAAAAAAAAACAATTGGGATTATTCCAGCAACTGGGTATACACACGCAGGGCAGTTTTCTAAAAAATGCATCCACTGGCTTTTGTGAAAAGAAAAAGTAAGGAATGTAGAGATCATCCATGCAGGTAGATCGCGAGAATATTGTTTAATAGAAGGTCTTCTCGTTAATGGTTATTTAAAACCTCAAGTAGAAACAATGAATCCGAAAGAAACCGTGTTTCAGTTTCATGGGTGTTATTTTCATGGTTGTATTCGCTGTTTTCCTAATGATCGATATCAAAAATTGAACAATAATGAAACTTTCACCGAACGATATGAAAATACTATGAAAACAAGTTTTAAAATAAAAGAATACGGTTACGAAGTGATTGAGATGTGGGAGCATGATTTTGACAAATTTATAAAAAATAATCACGAGTATTTAGACTATATAAAAAATCACCCAATTGCGGAAATCTGCACTACAAACCCTCGAGATGCTTTTTACGGTGGTCGTACAGGGAATATTGTTACACATTATACAATTAAAAATAATGAAAGGATAAAATATTTGGACGTTTGCTCACTATACCCTTACATTTGTAAGACAGACACGTTTCCACTTAAACATCCGAAAATTTATACCGGGAATGACTGTTTAGAATTATCAGGAAAAAACTTTGAAAATTTTCAAGAAAAAGTCGAAGGTTTAGTAAAATGCACAATTTTACCGCCGCGAAATTTATTTCACCCTATACTTCCAACAAAAATAAATAGTCGTTTACTTTTTGGATTGTGTCGCACGTGTATGGTAACATCCTCTCAGGAAGAATGTAAACACGATTCAGTGTCAGATAGGGCTTTATCCGGTACATGGGTATCCGTCGAAATAAAGAAAGTTCTAGAACTAGGGTATAAATTATTAAAAATTAATGTCATTTGGCAATATGAAGTTGCTCAATACGATCAGACTTCTTAAAGTGGTGGTTTATTTACAGAGTATATAGACACTTTTTTAAAAATTAAGCAAGAAGCAAGTGGGTGGCCCAGTACGGTTAAGACGGAAGAAGATAAATTAGAATATATCAATAATTATGAACATAAAGAAGGTATTAAATTAGACATCTGTAACATTTAAAAAAATTCGGGTCTGCGTTCTGTAGCAAAATTATGTTTAAATTCGTTTTGGAGGAAATTCGGTCAAAGGGGGAATTTACCTCAAGTATAGTTAATGATTATTAAGAGTTACTAAAGATATTATGCGATGGTAAGAAGTATGTAGAAAATTGTCTACCGGCGAATTATAGTGTTATGTATGTAACGTGGCGATATAATGAGGAAGTGGCGCTTTCCTCTCCATCTACAAACGTTGCTGTAGCTGCATATACTACAGCTCAAGCACGTTTAAAACTTTACTCAGACTTGATAAAACTCGATAGAAGAGTTCTGTATTATGATACAGACTCAGTAATATTTACAAGAAATAATGAAAATGTCAGTGAATATCAACCACCTACCGGTTCGTTATTAGGACAGTCAACAGATGAATTAGAGGTGTATACGGTGAGGGATCGTATATAGAGACCTTCGTTTCAGGAGGTCCTTAATTTTATGCGCACCGTGTGCGTACAGCTGCTTGGGGGTTTTATGATGTATGCAAAGTCAAGGGTATTAAATTAAATTACGAAAATTCATTAAAAATAAATTTCGATTCTATTGTAACTATGGTTGATCGATGGAATGAAAATAATGTCGAATCAGATAACACAATAAAAATTAAAAATACGATGATTAGAAAGTCCGACATACATGAAGTGGTAACGCGTAGTGAAGAAAAAACATGTGCGATAGTTTTAAAAAAGCGGCAGTTTATTTTGGAAACCTTATCGTATCCTTTTGGTTATCAGAAAAAATAAAATAAAATGAATAAATTATTTTTGTTATAGATACAGTACGCGCAATCAAAAAAGTCTGTGCTGACGGAAATTGTAATTGCCATCGGTACTGTTGTCGTGTGCCAACGTGCAAGTATTATCCACCCTATAAATCCTCTTTAAAAGGATTAGCATGGCACTCCCTTTTACATACGCTTGTTAAACTCAAAGCAGATAGAGAAGTTAAAGCGTATCACGCAATGTACGAAAATTTATTGAAGCTTGATTTCATTGAGATGACCTTTGAATATGTAAGAGTGTTGGGTTATTTTAACGAGTCAAGCGTTCAATAGAGGCTTCAAAAACCCGTTGAAAATTTGGAACCCAACGATTAGTTAAATACTGTACCGTACAATAGACTATTAGATGCGCATATTTTTTTATATATTAGAACAGCAGAACTCTTACATCTAATCGATACAAATCGAATTATAAGAATTCATTTTTATAAAGTTAGACGTTTGGATGAAGAGCAACGTGATGACGGTGTGATTTATAAATGTTGCAACGGTCATTTGATAAAAAGAACATATTATAACCGATGGATTGACGTAGTTCAACATAGACGTGGACTAAGATTATTGGAAAATGGATTCTAAAAAATTGTTTCTATGTATACGAAAATTACTTGATTAAACTAATTTGATAC
This sequence comes from Copidosoma floridanum, assembly GCF_036245765.1. Taxonomy (NCBI): domain Eukaryota; kingdom Metazoa; phylum Arthropoda; class Insecta; order Hymenoptera; family Encyrtidae; genus Copidosoma; species Copidosoma floridanum. The sequence continues at coordinate 3,503,669 of NW_028321899.1, forward strand.
TTTGATTTGTTTGTTATAGATCTCATGCGTACGATTCAAACATGCTGCTCTTCATCGAAATGTTCATGTTTTGAAAATGTTTGTAAATTTCCTGAATGTATTCGTGTTCCAACTTTTCGCTAGACGTTGCAAGGCTTATCGTGGCACTCATTATTCCATACGTTGATAAAATTAAAAAATAAAAAGCAGATATCCGCTTATAGACAATTGTATCAAAAAATGTACATCATGAAAACAGTTTTGGATATCATTTTTCATGTAAAATTTATAGGCTATTTTCAAGCATCGAGTATTATAAATTATCATGGCTCTACAGAATATAACGACAATATTCAAGAATTTGAAATCATTAAAATTGCTGAAATTTTATTTATAGTAAATACAAATAAAATAACAGATATTTATGTAATAGCAATACAAGATGACAATTGTCAAAATGACTGGTGTACGTCTGTTGGTATGCACTTGAAAAACACAAATACAAAATACATTGTAATAATGATTTTTTATTTTAATTTTTAATAAATAGAGTTCTTCCCAACATGAATGTGAAACTTTTTTTATTTTTCCCTAATCATATATTTTCTTATAAAATTTTGATATTCAATATATATTATATTCAAACGCTGTAGAAGAAAAATGATGATGGTTATAGTTGCGAAAGGTGAGTCACTTGCTTCTTTCATCTCTTTTACCCATCTCTTTTACTCATAGCATGATCATTTTTATGATATTTTTCAAAGAGGCTTGTTAAGATAAAGGAGAGAGAGAGCGAGATAGAGAAAAAAAGATGTCGCTACATTCTGTAAAAATATATTATAAGAGCATGTTATAATATATTTTTTACTCAGTATTTCACGATGTCTGCAAGTAGTAAGAAGGAAAAGGGTACTATAGAAGAGAAGACCCCTCTACTTACCAGAAAGGACGAGGAGCAAAAAAAGAACTCGTTATTTTCGTCGGTTAAAAAATTTACGACCGATCGATTCTCCAGCAACCAAAAGCTTGTCCAGAAAATAAATATTATAAGAGAGTGTAGTAGTTCACCATCATGGATTTGGTTGTAGATATACAAGGTTTTTATGACTCTGACAGGCGTTTTATGCCAAAAGAAGTTGCCATGGTATCGATACAAGCAAATGTCATCGGTCATTGGTTAATTAAACCACCCCGCCCATTCAACGATTTACCTTACGATGTAAAAAAGTATAATAATCACCGCACGCTAGAAGTTCACGGTATAAAGTGGTTTGACGGAGATACCACAATAAATTATTTAAAATATAGTCTTATTACGCTTACTAAAAATTTCAAGAGAATTTACATGTATGGTAACGATGGAGCTGAGTTTATAAGTTCAATACTAGCACGTGAGGTTCACGACTTATCGCAAATTCATACCTCATTCAAATTGTATGAAAATAAAAAAAATGGTTTACCAATTTGTCTAACGCATGCGCAAAAACATTTCGAAGACAAGCAGTCATTTTGTGCATTGTATAGAGCGTGCATGTTAAAAGAATGGATCATCAAGACTAAATCTCTAAAAAAAGCATCAGCGTTGGATAGTGATGCATATTATAACGCCTACCAGAAGCTTAAACGTCAAAGATCGCTACGACCATCCCCTGGATGTCCTGACGTCGTGGATTGCGACGGTGATAATGAAAAATGAAACAATTATTTGTTACTATACATTTTTGAAAAAAGTTATTGCAAAATAAAATCGTCAAACTAATATTTTGGCTTTCATTACAGTGGTACCCCATTCAAAATTTTATTTAAAAAAAATCCCATACTTATAAATATTAGGTGTAATAAAATGTATAAATAAAAAAAAAATAATAAAATAATGTGCAAGCCCTGAAGAGATCAAATTGAATTAACGGTTTTATGTCGATGAAACCATTAACCAACTGAGCTATTCACGACTTACATCTTCTAAAATCAGAATAAGGTACTACAACTACTTTGTAAGTAATATAAGTATACAAGTCGTTCATTTGCGTAGTTAGATACCAATGCAGGTATGATTTTTCCGGTGCATGCTCCTTCCATCTACCCAAGGGAGTAGTTGAGAGAAGAAGAGAGTAGCGTCTGATGTGTACGTAGAGATAAATCAGCTGACGCTCACACATCGAACCAACCCATGCGCAAGATGCATATATATATATATATATATATATATATATATATATATATATATATATATGAATATACATATATACGCTTAAGTATTAGCTACAAAATCGTACTGTTGCACCAACCACCACAAAGTAGGTATGCTTTTCGGTAAAGTATTTAAAGTACTAGCTTTTTAAAATATAATTAGTATGAAAAATATTTTCATAATAGATACCCGTTGGCAACATCCGTGGACAAGCATGATTTGCGGTCCAACTGGTGGTGGAAAAACAGTTTTTGTTAAAAGATTTCTAAATAATATAGAACAAATGGCAAGCGTTACTTTTGACCGTATTTTATTTTATTATGCAGAGTGGCAGGATGGCTATAAAAGTGAGAATTTTTTGAAAAACGGACGACAAATTAAATTTCACGAGGGGTTGCCAAAACCTTCTGATTATTCAAACGATCCTCATCTTAAAAAAACTTTTAATCATCGACGATCTGATGCGCGAATCGTCGAATCATGTTGTGGTAGACCTTCTTACAAAAGGGAGTCACCATAAAAATATTAGTGTAATGTTTATAACGCAAAATATTTTTAACAAGTCAACTCATTCGCGAGATATAAGTCTGAACGCATCGTATATTGTCGTATTTAAAAATCCTCGCGATCGCGCGCAGATACAACATTTAGCGAGACAGATATATCCTGAAAATCCGAAATTTGTGCAAGAGGCCTATCAAGATGCAACGGCTAAAGGTCATGGTTACCTTATGATTGATTGCAAACAGGACACTTTAGATGAGTAAAGATTTCGTGCGTGTATATTCCCCGACGACGAGTATCAATATGTTTACCTGCCAAAATATGCAACGAGTGCTTTCGCGCATTTGGGTCAAATTAACAGATAAAATAGTTTGTCTTAACGCATAGCTCTCAGTTTTCTTTTGACAATGAAGCCATCAACACCGAAAAACGGACGTTTCAAACAACCCCCTCGTCGTGTAGACGAGGCTCGTGAAGCTCCTTTTGAAAGTAAGTACATTGCAATATTAGAAGCTCTCGCTTATCTCAATAGAAAACAGAAAGTCGCATTATTAAAAAAAGGAGACAAAAAATTAATCGACTGCTTGTGCGAGTGTGTTTTAAACATTCTCAAAGAAGTTGTTTCTCTGAAAAACAGTCAAAAAACAAAATTAAGAAAGTTAAAAAGTGTTTTAAGACAATTGATTGCGAAAAGTCAAGGTAAAAATTCGTGGAAAAAAAAGAGGAAAATTATAGTTCAAAAAGGTAACAGTTTTTTACAGTTAATATTACAACCTATTCTAAGTGAAACATTAACAAAAATATTGTAAAAATAATAAAATGGAAAGAAGGAAAAAAATGATTTCACTGTCTAAAGACCAACTCGAAAGAATAAAAAGAGAAAGCACTACCGTAGGAGGAAACCCCGGTCCTTCTACTCCTACAGCCGCAAATAAATTTTTTAAACATTATATTTTACAAACCACACAGACAGCCGGAGATAACTTGAGTCGATTAGACGACTCGATAACAAAAATTCTAGATTCAAATTCGTGTAGCAATGAATACGATAAATTAAAGGAATACTTGAGAGTTTTACACAGGTATTTATACTTTATCGATGAAAAGCGTGAGCCAATGCAGATTGCTAAAAACGAAGTTAAGAATATCACTACTAATACAGATAATTATGGAATGAGCGAAGAAACGATTGTCAGTACTGTACCTAAAGTGTATCAACAAAAATCTATGCTGCTTCTAAGACATTTAAAAGGATACAAAAACAATATTAAGTGGGACAGTACAGGTACAGTAATTTATAAAGGTAAAAAAATTGATGGGTCAAATATTATCGATTTAATTAATGATGCTGCAAGGCGAAGGAAAAATGTTAAATTGGTGGGGAGAAGCATTTTTGCTAAAGTACTTTGGGAGATAAACACTCCTTAAGAACTCGTGGGAAATACAGACCTCTTAAAAATCGTAGATCGCGACAGTGTAAGCTTGCTGTTGGATGGGACCAGTAATATAAAGTCGCTCGGAGAAGACGAAGAAACGTTTGAACACGAGACTTTTTCATCACCTTTGAAAAAAACTGTACACGATTCATCTACACCAAAATCAAGCGGTGTTAAAAGCTGGTTACGATATTAATAAATAATAAATGTGCTAGAAAAACAATATTTTATCCCTAACCATAAAGCAGCATTTTCTGGGATCCGCAATTTAATAAGAGTAAATAAAAACAAAATCTCCCCCGAGAAAATCAAAGAGTGGCTGCAAAAACATGATGCTTATACTTTACATAAATCTATTCGGCGAAAGTTTCCATGGTTGTTTTACGATGTTAATGCTAGAGATAAATTTTGGGAAGCAGATCTCATTCAACTGACGTCATTAAAAAACTACAACGACGGAGTGTCTTTTATTTTAATTGTGATTGATGTATTAAGCAAATTTGTATGGGTGCAACCTTTAAAAGATAAAAGTTGCCGTAATGTAACAGCAGGTTTTAAAAAAATTCTTGAAAATAGTCAATCTCGCTCGCCCTTGATGTTACAAACGGATCGAGGGACTGAATTTTTAGGCAGTGAATTTCAACGCTTTTTGAAAGACAATGCTATAAAATTTCGAGTTGCAAAAAACCCTGATGTTAAAGCGGCCGTAGTAGAGCGCGTCATTCGAACGTTTAAAGAGCGTATGTACAGATATTTTACATACAAAAATACATACCGTTACGTAGACGTTTTACAAGATTTAATTAGTGGTTACAATAATACCCCCCACTCTACAACAAAGTTAGCGCCAAGCAGTGTAACAATATATAACGCACATATAGCACGACAAAATTTAGTCAATTCGAGACAACCTCGAACAAAACAACGGCACAGTCAAAGTAAAAATAATTATAAAGTAGGTGATTATGGACGCATAAGCCGTGATAAAAATGTGTTTGAAAAAGGTGCAGTAAAAACATGGAGTAAAGAGATATTTAAAATTACTCGAATTTTGAAAAGACAAAATTTACATGTATATGAGCTCAGTGATTTAGATGATGAAAAAATTGAAGGATTTTTTTACTCTCAAGAACTTAACCCTGTTCGCAAAGAGTGTGTCTCAAAGCAAGACCATAAAATTGACAAGATCTTAAAAACAAGAGGAAAAGGGAAAAACAAACAACACTTTGTTAGTTGGGCAGGATACCCTGAAAAATTTAACTCGTGGATAAATTCAAGCGATTTAAAAAACAATGCATCATAACGAGTTTACTGTAACTCTACCTAACAATAGTAGTATGATATATTTTCCGAATAATACTACAACAAATTTTTTTACTATGTTACCAAAAGAGATCGAGCTTAGTGGTAAATGGGAGGTAGGAATTTCCGAGATTCACGTACCGTACACTATTTTGCATGTACGACGAGAAGAGGCAGTAATAAGCGATCCTGGTGAAGAAAAAAAGTGTTTTATTCAGCACGGCACCTACGACTCTGTACATAGTTTATGCGAGAAAATAAATAGAAAATGGTTGGAATACTATCATAAAGATAAGAAATGTCAGCAGCTAATTTATGATCATCGAGGCGGATTTGTATTTATTGGATTTCCAATAATAGGACCAGGACGTACAAGAACATTCGGAAAAACTCTGGCTGTATCAACTGTAGTAAAACGCGTTATTGAATTTGAGGAAGGACTAACCGAGATTGAGCATGACCGTGCCGAAATAAGAGGGGATTACAGGCTATTGTTTCACGGTAAACAACCAGCAAGCTTATCAAGAGCGGTACCCGATCAACTTTTTATCTATTCTTATATATGTGAATCAAGTATAGTTGGTGATACATTTGCACCCCTGCTGAAAATAGTAAATTTAGCTGCTCAAGAAATTAATTTCGGAAGCACAATTGTCAAGAGATATACTCCACCAGCCTACGTACCCCTCCTCAACAATAGATTTCATACAATTGATATAGATATAAGAGATCGATTTGGTAAACCAATATCATTTGAGTTTGGGACACTGACCGTGGTGTTACATTTTAGGAAAGTTTTCTTTTAAGCGAATCGTTACAAAATGGTTTTTTACGAGGGGTATCACACACAGCACGGGGGCGGAAGAGGAGTCAAGCATGTGTTTGCGGGGTCATATAGACAGAGAGGACATGGATTAGGCTCTTTTTTCACTGAACTATTTTGAAGAGCTATGCCCTACATAGTCAGAGGTGCTCGTGCCGTTAGAAAAGAAGCTTTACGAGCGGGAGTGAATGTAATTGACGATATAGGGGAAAGCAATATTCCATTTAAACACGCATTCAAGAATCGGATAAACGAATCTGGTAAAAATTTAAAACGTAAAGCTACAGAAAAAATTGTGAAGCTGATGGAAGGATCGGGATATAATGCTTTACCATATAAGAAAAGAGCACAGTCTCGGCGTAGAAGCGGTGGTGTAAACAACTCGTTAAACGCTGCAGAAAAAAAGAAAAAAAGTCGTCGAGAAAAGTCAAGCAAAACATAGGTACGCGTAAGAAAAATAAAAAAAAAAGTAAGAAAAAAAAATCAAACAGAAAGGTGAAAAAAAGAGTTGTTCGCAAAACTAAGAGAAAGGCAGTAAAATATAAAAAATCAAAACCAGTAGATATTTTTGGATAATCATGTCTTTCCTGCATAGTCACACAGACCCTTGCTTGAAGAGCGAATTGGATTTATGTTCCGTTCCTCTCACGCAGACGGCATTAGAAGCTAACCGATGGGTGCATTACAAACCTGTTTCGTCGTTAAGCGACAAGAGTCCAATAGAGTTCGTTATCAGTTCTCAAAACGAGGATTACATCGACTTGGCCCATACGATGCTCAGAGTGAATGTCAAATTGACACCTTACGAAAAGGATGGGGATGCGCTTGTAGCTCCAGTAAACAATTTTTTACACTCGATATTCAACCAAGTTGACGTATATTTTAATCAAAAACTCGTGACTCCCCTAAATAATGCTTACTCTTACAGAGCATACATTGAAACGCTTTTAAATGAAAGCCTTGCAGCAAAATCATCGCATTTGTCAACAAATCTTTGGTAAACAGATGTCGCTGGTGAAATGGACGAATTACCCGGCTCGAAAAAAAATTCAGCTCTTACTAAACGTCAAGAATATTTAAAAGACGGAAAGACCATAGACTTAATGGGTCATTTACACTGCGACGTATTCAATCAGGATAAATTATTATTAAACGGCGTCGAAGTTCGATTACGTCTAATACGCTCAAAAGATGCTTTTTGTCTCATGGATGCTTCAACGAAAAACTATTCTATCAGCATTACCAAGGCTACGCTTCTCGTTCGGCGAGTGAAAGTTAGCCCTACAGTTTTGATCGCATACGCAAAAACTTTGGCTAACACTACGGCAAAGTATCCAATTACGCACGTCGAAGTCAAATCTTTTACCTTACATAGCGGTATAAGCGGTAACTGTTTGGATAACGTTATCCTTGGACAACTTCCAAAAAGAATCATTTTAGGTTTTGTTGACAACAAAGCCTTCAACGGGGATCGAAAGATGAATTCACTCAACTTTCAAAATTATTCTATAAATTGTTTGTCGTTATACGTTGATGGTGAACAAGTCCCTAGTAAGCCGCTGCAACAGACCTTTACAGGTAACACACCTATGTACGTGGAAGCATACCATACTTTATTTTCGGGCACCGGGATCTACTACATGAACGAGGGAAACAGTATTCACAGAAAAGACTATCCCAAAGGGTATTGCCTGTTTGCATTCGATCTTACACCTGATCTCTCATCACATTTTGCAGGTCATTGAAATTTAGTAAAAAATGGTACAGTACGAATAGAGGCGCGTTTCGAGACAGCTCTCACGAAAACTATAAATTGCATTTTGTATGCTGAATTTGACAACATATTGGAAATAGATTCAAATCGTCAAGTAGTTGTAGATTTCAACTCATAAGAATTCATACATCTGTTATTATGGACTCGTTGCAACTGCGTAGAGCTCTTTGCAATATACCTGCAGCGACGGTCAGCGTATTCCCCGCTGACCAGTTACCTTTTGTTTGGACAAGACCGTGCGCTCTCATAGTTAATACCGACAAAAGTTCCAAACCTGGCTCGCATTGGGTGGCTATATATGTTGTTATTAAAGGTGATGGAGTGTACTTTGACAGCTATGGTCTTCTACCCACGATCTCTCATCATATTGATAGACTCAAAAGAAACTGCATTACTTACCATTGGAATGTACAACAGCTTCAGAATATTAATTCCACCGTTTGCGGAAATCACTGTATAGATTTTTTATTTTTCATGTGTAACAACTATTCTTTAGGCATGTTTTGTTCATTTTTTTCATCAAATACTCTTATAAATGATAAAATAGCTGTAACTTTTTTTAATCGTATAACTAGACGTAGAAATTATAGAATAATCGTATTGTAAGCAAAAAAAAAAAAAAAAAAAAAAAAGTTACCGACCAGGCAGCGTCGGTAATAATATTTAAATTACGCGGGGCCACCGCGCGCCCTCTTCCGCGCATACTGGCTACCCACGCAGGATCACGTAACCTGCCAAAATAGGACCCCGGCCACGCCCCCGCTCTCGCCGCCAGCCGTATGACATATATCTATGAGAGTGTCTGGAAAAATAGGACCCTTACTACTTACAATACTATACTTACTATCTTCATAAATTTATTCATGAACAATAATTATAAACAACGCTTCGGTTATACTAAAGCCACTGCATTCACGAAAAACTAAGATTTTCTCAAAGAAATTCGATTGTATCAAGCCTTCAAATTATGATAAACAGGTTCTATAGGGCTCATTTTTCTACTTTTTTTTATATATAATATTATTTAATAAGTTTTATTTACGCAAAATCATTAGAATTAACGCTTTGTTTATAATAAGCCACTGCAATTACGAAAAAATGGAGATTTTCTCGAAGATATTTGATCCAATCAAGCATTAAAATTAGAAGAAAAAGGACCAATTGGGCTCATTTTTACTATTTTTTACATACAATACAATTTTCTTAATTTTATTCAAGCCCAATAATTATGAATAACGCTTTGTTCATAATGAGCAGCTGCATTTACAAAAAAACAGAGATTTTCTCGGAGATATTCGATTCTATCAAGCCTTATAATTGAAAGGAAGAGGTCCAATTAGGCTCTTTTTTTTTATTTTCTATACAGATTACGATCTTCTAAATTTTATTTATGCACTAACGTAAAACGAACATTTTATTGAAGAAATTCGATTGTATCAAGCCTTAAAATTATAATCTAAAGGTCCTGTGGGGCTAAGTTTTTGGTTTTACTTCATATACAATATAATTAACTTAATTTTATCACGGCACAATAATTATGAATAACGCTTTGTTTATAATAAGCCCCTGGATTTACGAAAAACTAAGATTGTCTTGATAAAAGTCGGTTGTATCAAGCCTCAAAATTATAATCTCAAGGTCCTATGCAGGTAAGTTACTTTCTTTAATTATATGCAATATGATTAACTCATTTGTATCCATGCACAAAAACTATTAACAACGCTTTGTTTATAATAAGCTGCTGCATTTACGAAGAACTAAGATTTTCTCGAAGAAATTCAATTGTATCAAGCTTTAAAATTATAATCTTAAGGTCCTATGGGGCTAAGTGTTTTTTTCTATTATATACAATATGATCTACTCATTTTTATCCATGCACAAAAACTATTAACAACATTTTTTATAAAGCCGCTGGATTCACGAAAAACTAAGATTTTCTCGACGAAATTCGATTGAATCAAGCCTTAAAATTATAATTTAAAGGTCGTGTGTGGCTAAATTTTTAAATTTTCTTAATATACAGTATGTTTAACTCAATTTTATTCACGCACAATAATTATAAACAACGCTCTGTTTATAATAAGCAGCTGCATTTACGAGAATCGAAGATTTTCTCGATGCAATTAGATTGTATCAAGCCTCAAAATTATAATCTCAAGGTCCTACGGGGCTAAGTTTTTTTTTCTATTATTTACAATATGATCTACTCATTTGTATCCATGCACAAAAATCATTAACAACGCTTTGTTGATATTGAGCTGCTGCAATTAAGAAAAAATGGAGATTTCCTCGAAGATATTCCAATCTATCAAGCCTTAAAACTATAAGGAAGAGGTCAAATTGGGCTTATTTCTTTCTGTTTTTTATATACAATACAATTTTCTTAATTTTATTCATGTTCAATATTCATAAACAACGCTTTATTTGTAATAAGCCACTGCATTTACTGAAAACTAAGATTTTCTCGAAGAAATTCGATCGTATTAAGCCCTAAAATTATAATCTTAACGTCTTGTTGGTCCAAGTTTTATCTCTTTTATACATACAATATGATCTACTAAATTTTATTTCAGGACAATAATTATAAACAACGCCTTGTTTATGCATTGTTCATAATAAGATGCTGCATTTCCGAAAAACAGAGATTTTCTCGAAAAAACTTAATCTTATTAAGCCTTAAAATTAAAATAAAGAGATCCTGTGGGGCTTATTTTTTTCTTTTTTATATAGAATATGATGTGCCAAATTTTATTTATGCACATTAATTCCAAACAACGCTTTGTTTATAATAAACCACTGCATTTACATAAAACAAAGATTTCTTCGAGTAAAATTAATCTTATCAAGTCTTAAAATCATAATAAAGAGATCCTTTGGGCCTATTTTTTTTCTTTTTTTTGTATAGAATACGATTTGCCAAATTTTATTTATGCCAAATAATTTCAAACAACGCTTTGTTTCTAATAAGTCGCTGCATATACCAAAAACGAAGATTTTCTCGAAGAAATTCGATTGTATCAAGCCTAAGAATTATAATTAATAGGTCCGATGGGGCTAATTTTCTCCTTTTTTTTATCAACATTTAAATATATTCGGCTTTTAAATTCATTAATTTGTTATGTATCAAATATATTATACTACTTATAAAAACAGCAGATATGTTTTATTTATATTAAATGAAAAAAAAATGTGAAGGCATCGCGCGTGAGGTACATAGATTATATTGCAATTAGGTATATTACTTACCTTTATCTGCGAATATGGTGTTTGAAAAATATTTTTATGATCATTAGCTTTTTTTTCATTATATTCCTCCAATATTCTTATTAAAATAATTAATCTGTATACTTTGTTTTTAGGGAATAAGAGATCTACTTTTTTCGCTTATAAATTATTTTTATTCCAAGTATCAAAACATTTTTTTTGTTTTTTACATTTTTTTTGTTTGTTGTATAGTAATTTTTTGCTACATGTTAGATATTTTATTTGTTTAATTTTTTTTTGGCATTAGCTTAATTTTGTCCTTAATCGTAGAAAACTAAAGAGAGTAATCCACAAAATTTGAATATAGTTGAGCAATCTAGGGCTGGTGTTTTTTTTATTTTAATCGATTTGTGAGCCGTTAAACACTTGACGTCCGTCATTCTATCGTTTGGTTCTAGGAATTTAGTACGCCCCTCTACCGTCAATTTTTTTTTCGCATTATCTGTTTTATCCCTGCTTAAAATGTGTGCTAAAGATTTTCGAATGCTTTCCATATCAGCTTCAGCAAAAGGTGTTGTCGAGCAAGAAGCGACTGTTGCAGCCCACGCACATATAAGAACACCACAGGTATCATCAACTTGTTTATACACGGTCCATTCATTCCATGCAAACTGAGTTCTTGTTTGATATTGAATGAATGTTTGTATACCTCCAAGTACTGCTGTTGAAGGGGGGTTTAGAAGAGAATCAAAATGAATTATGCACTTGTGGCCGAGAATAACTAGTAATGAAGTCCAGTGTTTGTATGGAAACACATGATTTACAGGTATAAGCCAAACATTTTTTTTCTCAATGTTTTTTAACTTCGCCCACCTACAGAAGCCTTTACTGATTAAAGTTTGGAAAATTTCGTGGGTAATCGTCGAATAGAAAAAGGTCTTGTGATCCTGAAAATGAATAATCAATGTTATAAGTGAAATCGTTTTTGCTATCTTCGCTGTACAAATTATTGTGAACGCTGCCAGAAGTGGCCTCAAGCTCTGGACTCAAATTCCTTTCTTTTAAAAATGTGCTATTGCTATCGCTAGATTGATCAGTTTTTTTACAGTCTTGACTCACGTTGTGTTTTTTTTTAAGTTTTCCGGCTGTTGAATGCTTTTACTGGTTTTCTCCATTACCTTAATTTTTTTTGCAGTTTGAAGTATAGATTGGAGCATGTCATTTAAATTTTTTTCACATTAAGTTAATGCTTTATTACAGTTCTTTGATTGTTTAAAATAAAAATTACGTCCTCGTTTTCGTTTGGATCCCCTTTTCTATATCTCAACGTCTGGTTTATCGGTTGGTCGTGGTAGTTCAGATTCTATGTTTATATTTTTTTCAACTGTTTCTGTATCTTCTTTAGATTTTTGAACATTTTCTTTCTGATTAGCTGTTTTCAAAGGCAATTCTCGTTCTTTCGTCGTAGCTCAGATGACTTCTTCTTTTTTTTTAATAAGACGCAGTATAAGTAATCGTTCTTTATTTCTTAAAACTTGCTTTTTTTAAACTTTGATGCCATTTTCAGCTACAGCATTACTATCCCTTGCTCATCCAAATCTTGAAATTCCCATGGCTGACCATAAAGGAAAGAAAACTAAAAGATAATTTATAACATAATCAATCAAATTTTTACTGAAAAACCGGTTTTTTGTAAGATAAGTAACAGATAAATTAAGTATCTCCTGTTTTTTATTCGAAAATAGCTGATAGTAGTACGATGATTTCATTATATTCTCGGGCAACTCTTTAAACTTTTTAAAATTGACCTCATCAAAACACTTATCTTCTACTGCATTATCTTCTTCTGTATTATATTTTTCTACCTCTGATACAAGTTTTTCTAAATTCACATCCTCGTAAAATTGGCTGAAAATTTGAATAAATTTTTCAAAATAAATTATAGCATCAGTAGCGTTTTGGCAATGAATTAAGGTGGTTAGTAATGTGGTGGATATGCTTCGTTCAGCTTTTTGAGATTTGTTATTTGAAAAGCATTTTTTTACAACATTTTTTATCATGTGAGATGAGCATGAATTTATAATTGTTAAGCCTTTACTTAGTTGTTGTCCTTTTTCTGTATCGTTGAATAAAACATTCATGTACTCATACAGGCTTATTTTATCGAATGCGTAACACACTGCTTTCATTAATGCCAAACTAAAACCAGTTTCAACTTTATGTACTATTTTAGTTGACAACACACGTAAGTAATCAGCGAATAAATTCAAAAAAAATAAAATGGCAGCTTCTGTATGGATCAATATAAAAGCTTCTGCGATTTCAAGAGGTACAAATTGTGTATTTCCAGATACAAATACGCCGTGATAATAAACAGTAGCTGGATCTTTAAAGCACGGTGGCTGCGATGCAATGCTATTTGTGGCATCGACGTGTAAAAAAATGCTCTCCATTCCAAGTATATATTTTAATTGTTTTTCACTAAATAAGATAACCATTAATGGATATACTGCATGGTATTGGATGTATCCTTTTATTTTACCGCCGTATTGCTCACTATATTGCAGTTTTCATTTTTCCATAAATCTATAGTAATCCTTGTCCAAGTCGTTACTGCCCCTGCTTTCACTCTTTATTTTATGTAATATCATTGAACTTTGCGCATCATTTAGGTTTCCGTGAGATAAAACTTCATTCGGCACTTTTTGGACAGCAGCCCATTTTACCATAGCAGCAGAATTTTTCCCTAGTTCTTCAGCATACATGCTTCTTTTTTCATTTTTTAGTGGACGGCGATGTATTTCTTGTTCCTCCGGGTCATGGAAAATAGCACTTGAAGTTCCACTTTCACTTCAAGGTCTTCATAAGGTTCTTTAATCTGCTGCTTAACAATAAATTTAAATGACATGCGCGAAGATATCTTGCAATCTGCAGTGGCCCAAAAAAACAGATCATTTCTCGTTTTTTTTATATTATAGAATTTGTGGTCTTTTATCGACAAAACACAAAATTGAAACACTTTTGAGAATTCGTCGTTAAACCGATCAGTCCACCCTGGTTTTAGACATATTTTGTTTTTATCCGGAAAATGTTTTTCCCAAAAAGATTTTGGCAAAGTCATGGTCGACTGCGGTAGACGATTTTTTTCTTTAGTAACAGGCATAGAAGCATTGGTATCGGTTGGTGTATTTTCAGTCTTATTTTTTTTTTTCTGCAACATTTTTTACGGCCTGACTATCAAATTTTGGTGAGTTAAAACCGTTCTCATCGTCTACTCTATCTGGAACTTTACCAGATTCATCAGTCACATTGGAACCTAAGTCGCTATTGATAACAATAGGATTAACAGCATCTTCAATCAAACTGCCAATATTAACTGTATCGTTAGTTTACAAAAGAATCTGATCAGGTGGTATCTTAGACGAAAACGTACTGTGGGTCAAATTATGTATTTCCAAATCGTTAGCGAAATCAGGAATGGTACTGGTTGACTTTGCACTGCAATCTTTATCAATACAGCGCTTTAAATTATCAATAATATTATCCTCTTTACAAATATTTTCTTTTTCTGTCTTAGTTTCTGTTTCCTTTTTAAAATAATTCACGATGTATTCGGAATTGTACTAAAATGTTCTGTGACAACGTTTTTTGTACTTATTTATTGTAGCAGCCGAAAAGTGATTTGGTAAAATACTTTTGCACAGTTCAAACCAAATTACACAAGTGCAAGATTCTTGTTTTAAAAGCAATAAAAACTCATGTATGGTAGAGCAGTGCTTAATAAATACTATTTTAAAACCCAGACAAATGTCGTCACTTGTTATTTTTATGTAATGTATCATTCTTAGTGTAAAACAAATACTTAATTTTGGAGATAACTGCTACCAATGACAAATAAGTTTATGAACTTTAAATTGTCCGACAGTTTGATTAAGAAACTTTTTTACATATTACGATATTGCAATTAATTATGCGTATATCACAACTAAATATGTATATCACATTTTCGAGAAATTTAAAGCATGATCATATATAAGTCGAATATGAATTGCAATTTCTTTGGTAGCCATGAGAATATTTGGTTCAAAAATACTGTATTCTAAAATAACTCGCTTTGTGGCGATATTTCAAAAATCCTAACACCATCGAACACGAGTATATTTACATATTTTATGTGATGGATTTTCAAAGTCGTCAACAGTTTTGTATTTACAAAACGCTCAATTAATTGAAATCGGTGAACTTAGAATAAGTAATTAACTACAACATTATCTTCAGCACTTGCAAAATCGAAAAATAGTCCACCAGCAAGATAAATATAAAATATTTTGAAAACTTGAGCGTTTTATACGGTGACACAAATGAAAAATCCAGATACTTAGTGTGTTTAATGCACATAAGATTTTTCTTTCATATTTTCTATTATCTAAATTACATTTAAAAAAATTCAATCTAAATTGAATAGAGTCACTAATAAAATTCGAAAAATTGAAGCACACTAAAAATACAAGGGATCGCCAATTCACTGTCTTGAGTAACAAAAAAAAACTTTCTTCAATTTGTATTCAAGTGTAGACAAAAATATTAAGGAATATTGTTACAACTCACATGCACATCACCGAATACTATGATTAATCTAACACCACAAAAAAAAAACACTTATACATTATTCAACATGCTACCAATTTCTATGCAGTTCCAACAATAATAAGTACCATATAGTATTATTATCTTATTATACACACGCGGTGTACACTTACTCGAGAGGGATCTACTTTTGTTTTGTAAACTATAAGGCATCACTGTAGTAAACAGGAAGAAAAGTGCTATTCGGGAATTAACTGGTACGTACTTAAACAACACACTGCGATAATGTAATTGGCTTGTCCCCCGGCAGTGTAGTAGTAAACCGCGAAACTGGAGATTGCTGAGCGCAAAACTTAAATGCAGTAATTGTATTATCAGATGAAAAAACCGTGTACAACTAATTTGTAAATGCATTAAGATCTTAATAGTAGCTCAATAAATTAAAACATAAAAATGTAATCGTATTTGCAGAATTATGGTTTCTATTTACATACCGTAAAATTGTTACAGAATTTCAATCTCAAACTAAAAAAAAATCAAATGCCTCCGGGACAATAAGTAGGGTACAGTGGCTCACTGGTGTAGCGTTTGCCTTCCACCAGGTACCCCAATGGTTTAATCCCCGCTCTATGCGCTCGCAGGATACTGGGAGATTTTTTCTTCACATGTGCCATTATTACTGTGATAGCTCCTGGCTTTTCACTGTTCACCGTGCCGTCATAGTTACAGAATAAGATTCAGTGAATCGTATTGTATATGAAAATTGTAAAAAAATTTAAGCCATAGGACCTCTTCTTTATAATTTAAAGGCTTAATAGGATTAATTATCTTCGAGAAAATCTCCGTATCTAGTAAAAGCAGCTGCTTATTATAAACAAAACGTTGTTTATAACTATTGTGCGAGAATAAAAATGACTAGATCATATTGTACATAATAAAATAAAAACAATGAACCCTATAGGACTACTTAATTATGATTTTAAAGCTTAAAAGGATCGAATTTTTTCGAGAAAATCTTAATTTTTCGTAAATGCAGCAGTTTTATTATGGACAAAGCGTTGTTTATAATTATTTAGCGTGAACAAAAATGATTAGATCACATTGTATACAATATAAAAAAAAAACACTATAGGACATCTACATTCTAATTTTAAGGCTTGATAGGATCGAATTTCTTCGAGAAAATCTTAGTTTTTCGTAAAAGCAGCAGCTTATTATAAACAAAGCATTGTTTATAATTAGTGAACGTCAAGAAAACTAAGTAAATCATATTGTATATGAAAAAACAAAAAAACTTGGCCACACAGGACCTTTAGATTATAATTTTAAGGCTTGAAAGGATCAAATTTCTTCGGGAAAATCTTAGTTTTTCGTAAATTCAGCTGCTTATTATAGACAAAGCGTCATTTATAATTATTGTGCGTGAATAATAATCATTTAATTATTATTTATATAAAAAAAGGTAAAAAAAGCCCCAAAGGACTTCGTTATTATAATTTCCAGGCCTGATAAGATCGTATATTTGCGAGAAAAACTCTGTTTTTTCGTAAATGCAGCGGATGACTATGAACAAAGCGTCGTTTATGATTTTTGTGCGTGAATAAAAGTCATTTAATTATTTTGTATATGAAAAAAAAAAAAAAAATGGGCCCCATAGGACCTCTTTATTATAATTTTAAGGCTTGAAGGGATCGTATATTTGTGAAAAAATCTCTGTTGTTTCGTAAATGTAGCGGCTTTATTATAAACAAAGCAATGTTTATAATTATTCTGCGTGAATAAAATTCATCAGATCATATTGAATATAAAATAAAGAAAAAAGTTAGCCCAATAGGGCCACTTGATTATAATTTTAAAGCTTGATAGGATCAAATATTTCTAACAAAATCTCTGTTTCTCGTAAATGCAGCTGCTTATTATAAATAAAGCGTTGTTTATAATTGTTGTGCATCAATAAAATTTATTATATCATATTGTATATAAAAAAAGAAAAAATATAAGCCAAATAGGACCTCTTCCTTATAATTTTAAGGCTTGAAAGGGTCGAATATCATCGAGAAAATCTCTGTTTTTTTGTAAATGCAGCTGCTTATTATAAACAAAGCATTGTTTATAAGTATTAAGCGTAAATAAAAATTATTTAATTATTAAAGATATAAAAAAAAAAAAAAAAAAATTAATACCTTCTGACCTCTTATTATAATTTTAAGGCGTGATAGGATCGTATATTTGGGTGAAATTTCCTGTTTTTTCGTAAATGCAGCGGCTTATTATAAACAAAGTATTGTTTACAATTGTTGTGCGTGAAAAAAAATTATTTAATTATTTTGTATATAAAGTAAGTTAAAGAATAAGGCTAACAGGACTTCTTTATTATAATTTTAAAGCTTGATAGGAGCTACTATCTTCGAGAAAATCTCCGTTTTTTGTAAATGCAGCTGCTTATTAGAAACAAAGCTAAGTTAATAAATATTGTGCGTGAAGAAAATTTATTAAATCATATTTTTTATAAAAAAAAAAGTAATCCTCATAGGACCTTTTTTTTATAATTTTAAGGCTCGATGAGATTGATTTTCTTCGAGAACAATTCTTTTTTTTTGTAAATGCAGCTGCTTATTATAAACAAAGCATTGTTTATAAGTATTAAGCGTAAATAAAGATAATTTAATTATTAAAGATATTAAAAAAAAAAAACATTAATACCATATGACCTCTAATTATAATTTTAAGGCGTGATAGAATCGTATATTTGGGCGAAATTTCCTGTTTTTTCGTAAATGCAGCGGCTTTTTATAAACAAAGCATTGTTTACAATTGTTGTGCGTGAAAAAAATTTATTCGAACATATCGTATATAAAAAAAAAAGAAAAAATAAGCCCAATAGGTCGACTTCATTATTATTTTAAAGTTTGATAGGATTCAATATTTTCTCGAAAATCTTCGTTTCTCATAAATGCAGCGGCCTGATTATAAACAAAGCGTTGTTTACAATTTTTGTGCGTGCATAAAAATCAATTCTTTATTTTTTATATAAAAAAAGGGAAAAAATAAGCCCCATAGGACTTCTTTATTACAATTTTAAGGCTTAATAGGATCGTATATTTTTGTGAAATTTGCTGTTTTTTTGTAAATGCAGCTGCTTATTATAAACATAGCATTGTTTATAATTATTCTGCGTGAATAAAATTTGTTGGATCATATTGTACATAAAAATAAGGAAAAAAATTGAGCCCAATAGGTCAACTTAATTATTATTTTAAAGTTTGATAGGATTCAATAACTTCTCGAAAATCTTCGTTTCTCGTAAATGCAGCGGCTTTATTATAAACAAAGCGATGTTTATAATTATTCTGCGTGAAGACAATTCATTAGATCATATTGTATATAAAATAAAGAAAAAAATTAACCCAATAGGGCCCCTTGATTATAATTTTGAAGCTTGATAGGATCTAATATCTCTCAAAATCTCCGTTTCTCGTAAATGCAGCTGCTTATTATAAATGAAGCGTTGTTTATAATTGTTGTGCATGATAAAAATTAATTATATCATATTGTATATAAAAAAAAAAAAAGTTTGAGCCAAATAGGACCTCTTCCTTATAATTTCAAGGCTTGATAGGGTCGAATATCATCGAGAAAATCTCTGTTTTTTTGTAAATGCAGCTGCTTATTATAAACAAAGCATTGTTTATAAGTATTAAGCGTAAATAAAAATTATTTAATTATTAAAGATATAAAAAAAAAAAAAAAAAATTAATACCTTCTGACCTCTTATTATAATTTTAAGGCGTGATAGGATCGTATATTTGGGCGAAATTTCCTGTTTTTTCGTAAATACAGCGGCTTATTATAAACAAAGCATTGTTTACAATTGTTGTGCGTAAAAAAAAATTATTTCATTATTTTGTATATAAAGTAAGTTAAAGAAAAAGTCTACCAGGACTTTTTTATTATAATTTTAATGCTTGATAGGAGCTACTATCTTCGAGAAAATCTTCGTTTTTTGTAAATGCAGCTGCTTATTACAAACAAACCGTAGTTTATAATTATTGTGCGTGAAGAAAATTTATTAAATTATATTGTTTTTAAAAAAAAAAAAAAAGTTATCCTCATAGGACCTTTTTTTTATAATTTCAAGGCTCGGTAAGATTAATTTTCTTCGAGAACAATTCTGTTTTTCAAAAATGCAGCGGCTTATTATAAATAAAGCGTTGTTTATAATGTTTGTGCGTGAATAAAAATCATTTCTTTTATTTTTTATATAAAAAAAGGAAAAATAAGCCCCATAGGACTTTTTTATTATAATTTTGAGGCTTGATAGAATCATATATTTGTGTGAAATTTGCTGTTTTTCTGTAGATGCAGCTGCTTATTATAAACAAAGCATTGTTTATAATTATTGTGCGTAAATAAAATTTATTTGATCATATTGTATATAAAAAAAAAAAAAATGAGCCCAATAGGTCCACTTGATTATTATTTTAAAGTTTGATAGGATTCAATATCTTCTCGAAAATCTTCGTTTCTCGTAAATGCAGCAGGCTTATTATAAACAAAGCGTTGTTTATAATTTTTGTGCGTGAATAAAAATCATTTCTTTATTTTTATATAAAGAAAGGGAAAAAATAAGCCCCATAGGACTTCTTTATTACAATTTTAAGGCTTGATAGAATCGTATATTTGTGTGAAATTTGCTGTTTTTTTGTAAATGCAGCTGCTTATTATAAACAAAGCATTGTTTATAATTATTCTGCGTGAATTAAATTTATTAGATCATGTTGTATATTAAAAAAAAAAAAAAATTGAGCCCAATAGGTCAACTTGATTATCATTTTAAAGTTTGATAGGATTCAATATTTTCTCAAAAATCTTCGTTTCTCGTAAATGCAGCGGCTTTATTATAAACAAAGCGTTGTTTATAATTTTTGTGCGTGAATAAAAATTATTTCTTTATTTTTGACATTAATAACGGGAAAAAATAAGCCCCATAGGACTTCTTCATTACAATTTTAGGGCTTGATAGGATCGTATATTTGTGTGAAATTTGCTGTTTTTTTGTAAATGCAGCGGCCTACTATGAACAAAGCGTCGTTTATGATTTTGGTACGTAAATAAAAGTCATTTAATTATTTTGTATATAAAAAAGGAAAAAAATTGAGCCTAATAGGTCAACTTGATTATTATTTTAAAGTTTGATAGAATTAAATATTTTCTCGAAAATCTTCGTTTCTCGTAAATGCAGCGGCTTTACTATAAACAAAGCGTTGTTTATAGTTATCGTGCCTGAAATGAAATGATTATATAGTGTTTAACATAAAAATAGAAGAATGTGAGTTTTCTTCGTCCTCTTAAATATTATTTAAGTAAATTTAAAGTCCACCAATTTCATATTGTAATATTGTTTATTAAATTTGTGTTAGCTGCTTTTTTGTTAAGTATTTGTATGTTTCAATTACTGTGATGTACTTTAACTACTTTTATAATAAGTGGAAGCACTAATTGAAATGCCAAGTGCGTATTTAAGCCTTTCAAATGTATTCTTGAAAAGGATTTTCTTACGAACCATTCCATATATTCTAGTGGCTAAGTCTAGCGGCTAGCTTTAGCTACAGAAATTTGACACACTAGTTTTCTTCGCTAGAGTTACACTTTCCAATAAAACAGTTAACTCATTCACTATAAACTCCTTTCCTTTATCAACTAGCATTGCTGCACAATTAATATGGCGTAATCTTTCATCCACACATATGACAGATTGAGCGAGTCCTAAAAATGTACAGTGCTGCATAACAATAGTTAAATCGCACGTTTTTTTTTTCCTATCAGCATCTTCTCCGTCACTGAATTCATTTTTATCAAAAATAACTGATTTCTTTCCGTAAGATTATGTAAATACCAACTCGATATTCCCTATTTGTATGCGATCTATCTGACGGGTGTTTTTATCAGTAAAGTAATCATTTATAAAAGCAAAATGATCTTTAAGTTTGCTCCATACAAATGCATTTATAATTACACCTCTAGTAAACTGACATTTTGAAAACTGCAACAAACGCTCAAAACACTAACGATTTATTTATATAAATTTACATTATGATGAGGCCCAATTTTTTTCGTAGCCGTCTTGTTGAGTGGATACGGAAAGAGTAATAATATTTTTGCAGTGGATATTATACCGCTTTTATTGTTTTTTTGTTATTTTTTGTAAGATTAATAATATCTACTGGATGTTTTCTACTATTACGCGATAGAAAATGCATTTTTCTTGATTTAACACAAGCCATTTTCAGAGATGTATACGACGCAGTTAATTTAAATTAAAAATTATTTGACCAACAAAATTTTGCAGACACTGTGAACATTATCTATGTCAACTGTCATCTAAGTTGTAACGAAAACTAACGGGTCCATACAAAAGTATAACCCTCGCATTTGACAAACTTGTATAGCGGTTGTATTCCCCCTTTGAAAATTTTCATATCAGGTGCAATCTCCCATTCAAATTTTTTGGCAATGTGTGATTCATGAGGAAAGATAGTATGTTCTTCACTTCATCATATAAAATGCAGCGAAAAAAATTCATCAAACATGCTTAAACCTGAAAGACATCTCCCATTTACTAACCGAAAAAATATCTGCCATGGATTGTAGAAAAAAGTAAGCAACGACGGCGGGAGTACAATATGAAGAAGAGTAAGTAACCACGGTGGAAGTGATCGATTGCCGCTTGAGTGCATTATTTCACTCTAAACTTCAACTCTGGAGTTTTATAGATTGTTAGTAGAGCGGAGCTATCTGACTGTGTACACCTATAACATTTATCATACATTGGAAAAAATTTTGGCCAAAAAGGAAAAAGTATAAAAGTTAGTAAAGAAAAGATAAAAAAGCGCAAAACAAAATCGGTCCTTATCCGAGACTCTCAGTCGAATCGTATTTTCTAGCTGATACTCTGCAATAACCTTATGTGTTACATCTCGTTCGAAGTCTTTCCCATTCTCCATTGACTTAAAAGTTTCACACAGTACATTTTTTGCATTTTCTCAAACTTATAAGAATTCTGTAACAGTTTGTTTCTACTGTTGCGTTGCATTGATTCTTTTGAGCTACACCGTTTTTTCTTAGTTCGTGTATTTTTTGCATTTTACTTAAACTTGTTTGAGTTCTGCAACAGTGTGTTTCTACAGATCCGTTGAATTATTGTTTGGTAGCTAAGCCATTTTTTTTAGTCTTCTACACGTGTATCAAAAAAAAAAAAAAAAAAAAATGGATGCATCCATGATTCCTGCTTTGTTTGGGATCGTCCGTTCTTGTGCGTGATATGCGACTATAGTGTCAAAAGATGCACGTAAAGTGTACTGTGTAAAGTGGTTCAAGAACAGGCTACCTGCATACTCTATTAACGAATTAATAGAAGTATTGCAGGAATTCTTTATCATTTACTTGGAGGGGGTACGCGAGGTCGCGTTGTACCCTCCATATGTAACTCGTAGTCTCATAGCCATCACAGTGGTGATAAAGTGTCTACTTTCTAACAATAGAAACAACAAGATGGCGAAGAAAATGTACAAGGCATACGTAAAAATTGGTAAGTGATATATTGCAGTTTTACACAAATTTTAATGCTTACAAAATTTTTCATGATTGCGAAAAAGAAATTAAACGGAATACTTTGTCAGTTGCCAAAATATGTTTAGAAAATTCGGAGAATCTTCCAAGCGTTGACGGCACACTTAAAAGAAAGTAGTAAGACCCTTTGCATGATGGTACACCTGAATCGTCAGAGGTGGAGCTTCGTTCCAAGGAAAAAATATCTCCAGGTAATTTAAAATATTTATAGACATGTCTATTTTTATCATTAATTTTAACTCTCAAATTTAATTTATTTTAAAATATTATGTATAAAACCAACCTAACTGCTCGCTAGAGGTATCCAACACCTGGTCCGTCAGGAGTAACTATAACGCGTGACACCAACACGGGTAAATAATATATTTTACATTTAAAATTGTCAAAACTTTTATACTGCATTCTTATTACAAATATTTTGTATTTTACACATAAAGTCAATAGGAATAAGAGTGCTGCTATCGAACAACCCTAGGAGTATCTCCCGTGTCATCACGAACATCGAGATGAAAGAGGCATTGCAGCTTGTGCCATGCAAACAGAGATGAACCGGACACATCAAGATTTACAAAATATATCATTTTAGAAAGCGATGAAAAAAAATGTATAAAATCATTCAAACAACTTGTCTCACTATAAAATTTAAAACTACCAAGCCCACGGATACAGCGAATACTTTAAAATGGTTTGACTGCTTTTGGGAAACTCATAATAGTTATAACAAAAATCACACTTCGAGTATCTATCTTGTGGGGATGAACTTGCACTTAAAAGCGTAAACTGAAGAATTAGCGGGTATTTATTCCAAATTTCCAAAATATCTGAGATCTATGGAAAAAATCGAACAAAGTAAACAAATCATCGACATCGCGAAAACTTCAGATGTTAAGGTTAGATACATCAAACTTCCTCAAGGATGGAGTGCGGCAGAAGAAGTATTTAATAATTTAAGTACAACAGGAATTTAAGTGATTAATAAAAGAGATAATCTATGTTTGGCTAGGGCACATATATGTGGTTTTCTTTTGATAGATATTATGTATTACGACCAAATATTTTCCTACTTTTTAATTAAAAATATATTAGCTGCAAAGTTAAATTATTTTTACATTACATGTAAAAAATCATTCAATTATGTAGAAAGTTAAGATTGTGTGTCTGTCTTTTCTGTCTAAAATAGAAATCCTAATTGCAGTATTGTAAACAACTCAAAAAAAAAAAAAAAAAAAATACTACGTACTTACGGATTGTGGGTGGAAATTTTATGGTCAGAAATGTTTTGATAATCGTAGCGCTAAAAATTCTCTTTCGACAACTCAATCTCCTAAACAAGTGTTACGTGGGTAAACCGAAAGGTAAGGAGGTGCTTCGCGAGAACGATCAAAACCTTGGAACCTTAAAGACCTTTATTCAAGATACTTAATTATAAGGCAAAGACGCGTGCGTGTGTTCCCGATTAATTGCCTGATCTCTCCGAGTGTTCTCTTCGTTCTCCCTGTCTGCCCGAGTACTCCCTTCGTTCTGCCTGTCTGTCCGAGTATTCCCTTCGTTCTCCCGATTTTGAAGCTTGCCGGGCCTTATATTACCTCGTTCCCCTTCCGTCGGTACCTTCTTGATAAGGTAGCTTCGTGGTCACCAGGGGGAGTTAGTATGATATGCCTAGCATATCGTACGTAACACGTCTGAGGCCGCGACGTCGTCGCCTTCGACGACGCTGGCTTTCCGATGTTGACGGTACTGAGCCTGTGGATTTGTTGCGAGTGTGCGAGTGTGCTGTATTGTATTCTGTTGTTTGTGTTGTTAATGTAGTTAAGTATCCTACACTCATTCTTCCATTCTTTTAGAGAACCGCTGTTTCCTTTACATTAATATTTTTTCTCTCACAATCATTCAGTCTCCTCTCATTGTGTGCTAAGTGTATAACAATATTGTTTTTGTATGCGCTTTGCCTTACATTACAATTATATATGAAAGTGCCGCGAAGCGGGCTTCTGTTTATAACTACTTTACATTAAGTGTTGTTTTACAATGTGGTTTGTTTTTTTTTTTTTTTTTTTTTTTTTTATATACTTTTACTTGCGCTTATTTATCAAAAAAGACTGAAAAAAATTTCGTACAACCTTATCATCAAAAGAAAAAAAATTTTATTGTCCTACGGACTGTGCCCCTCGGTATAGCCGAGCGACTCCCGGCGCTCATTCTCATTTTTTCATTGTTAAAATGGTATTTGTTGTTATTATACTTATAACATTACTATTATTATTATTATTATTATTATTATTATTATTATTATTATTATTATTATTATCGCTACAACTACCAGTTTTTTTTTTTTTTTTTTTTTTTGACTTACAGTGATTTTTTCGACACTACATACTTAAAAAAAAATTTTTTCCTAGTTTAATAGTTTCATCCTTCGGACTGCGCCCTCCGATATAGTCGAGCGACTCCCGGCGCTCATCCCCAAGGCTCACGAATTCTAATTTTGGTCACTGACAATTCTAGTATCCGTCTAGAGGATCGCAGTCACCTTTCTGCTCTGAGTTCTACTGTCAGTGTGGTTTGAATTACTGCCAATTCTCGTGCTTCTTCTTGAACCTTTTGTTTTCCTGTGAACATTCTATAACATATCAGTAGTAGGGCCCCCCCGATGGAGAAGGCACTTATACATAAGAAAAAGAAGCCCCATGCCGAATTCATTAATCCTGTAATATATAAAGCTGTTAGCTATTAGTTACCAACCCTGATTTCTGTGGTAAATACTTGTCCTAACACTTTTTATACTTCATCCATAGGTAGTTATTTAAATGTATTACCGTATGTACCTTACCCTTTCTCTTATGTTTCCCCTTTATTTGGTTAGCGTTGAGCTGCGAGTGTGGCTCTCTCATTACTTATAAAGTATATAATAATAAACGTACATCTTCTAATTCTCTTTCTTTACTTTTTTTGTACAATTATTGTAATTTATTTTAGTGTCTTTGTCAATGTGGGTATTTTTCTCCTAGTTAAAAAAATTCTCCATCGTAAATATGTTTCATTACGTTATCTTTTATTTCGCATCGGCTCTACGTGCGCATATAAGTCGCTTATTGAGTTTGTGAATAGTCGGATATAATATAATGCGCTCCATTTTACCTGAGGGGTCATATAACATATTCAAGAACACTGTAGAGTCAAATAGTTTGACGATTGGTTGCCTTACATTTCACTAGTATATTTTTTTGGTCGAGACAAGCTTGGAGAAATAAATTAAAAAAAATCATTTTCTGGCAGTAAAGTTTTGACCCATATCGTACATATTTCTAATACTTTTCACCCATACATTTTTTTATATAATGTTTCCCTCATACTTCTCTAATCTCTTTTCTTATGTGGTCAGATTTAGGAAAGGATTTATAAGGGTATTTTTTTTTGTCAACAACCACTCTTGACGCCGTAGACATATTTGCTGAGTTAGTTCGCTGCTTTTTCGATATTCTTTTTTTTTTTTTTCTTACAAAAACGAAGCTTTCATTTTTCCTCTCTAATGTCTAGAGAAAGTGTACTTTTTAAGATGTTTGCGTGGCGACTGAATTCTCAAAGCTAAGCTTCAACTCTACTTGCGTCACAGCGTGATTTTTTTTTTTTTTTTGTGCCAGTAGAATCTCCGTGTGTAGTCCTTACAAATGCAATTTAATTTTTTTCTTTCTTGCAAAAGCAGGAGCAGCTCGTGTACACTGCTGCGCAATGTCGTTATGTAAGTGACATCTTATGTGATTGCAAGCGTCTTTTATTTTTTTTTCAGTTGAGCATGTGGGTTGTAGATTCGTATGCCTTCTCTCCAATATCGACAACCCTGTTTGAATGAGGGTGGCCAAGTAGCGTTGTCCTTCGATGGCTAAGTTCTCAGAAACACTGCCGCACATTGGGTGTGATTGATTATTCCTCTCGATCGTCGAGCGGTGATCTGGGTGCATTATTTTTAGTCTCCCTTACATGAACGATTAAGTACTGGTGCATGTAGTTTTTTGCAAAATTATGCTAACTTCGAGGTGGACAGTTTGATGAACGGGCTATTCGTTAATTTAGACATGGTAGTCAATTCTATATCCCGTTACGATTATGTGTGGCGTTTCAGGTGTTGTGGTTATCAGTATATTATGATGGTAGGAGTGGGATTGTTTCTAATGGAGAACGATAGCAGGAAGTAAGAAGAGGAGGTTTAATCTCTCATACTCGACGTGGGCTCGTGGGCCTTTTTAAAAAATAGTTTTATTAGTTTATTTTTTTTTTTTTTATCATTCCTCCATGCTTCTCTCTACCTAACAATAATTGCTAAAATTTTTTTTTTTATATATATATATATTTTTTTTTTTTTTACAATAATAAAGTCAATCGGGTAATCAAGAATAAAATTATTTTAATTTACAAGTATATGTCAGCTTATACGTCTGTTTTTTCCTTTTTATTTGTCTTTACCATGCGTAATTTGTACATTTGGCCTGTGAGTTAATTCTACTCCTATTGAGTACGTCTACTCACTAGAGAGTGCCACACGCGCTCCTCATTCGCTTTGCTTTTTTTTCATTCCCATTACATCAAATTACAATTGATTAATATTATTAATGCTTTGTTCATGCGTACCTATCCATTATAGTTGTGGTTTTTTTTTTGCAAATCTAAGTCTAACGTATGTGAATATCTAGTTTGCGGCGCGTCCGGGGTCGCGAAAAAAGTTTTATCGTAAGCCTACTTGATCCCTTTTTCCCTGAAATATTTTCGCGCCGCGTCCAGGGGGCCGCAAAAATTTAAGTGAAGTCAAATGTTTAATGCCGAACTTCCGTGTTCTTCATTTCATCACCCTGTTCGCATTTTCTGGCAGTGCCTATACCATGCATGCTTTTTTGATCTTATATACATGCGATATTCTTATTTCGTCACCTCTCTGTAGTTTTACGTTTTTGTTAATATAAATGATACCTGTAATTTCATACGGACCCTCGTATAGCGAATCATATTTCCCTTTCGATGGCTCTTTTAATATGTACGCCATTTCTCCTTCCATTAAAAATTTGGCGTTAAGTTTCCTGTCGAAGTAATATTTGGATCTATACTTGCTTTGTACCTGTTTCAGCGCTGCTATTGTTCGCATTTGTGTGAGGGTATCTGTGATTTGCTTAAAGTATTTGCTGTACGTTTGATCTGTTTCAACCCTTTTAAAGCTCGAGGGGATACGTGCTCTCTGTCCGAAGAGAAACTCGTACGGAGTGTACCCCATGCTCTCATGCTAGGATGTATTATATGCGAGCATGCATAAAGGTATTAATTCACCCCATTTTTTGTTTTTGTCGACGTACGCCTTGAGATACTCGCATAGCACATGGTGCATTGTTTCTATTGCTCCATTACTCTGTGGGTGGAATGCTGTGCTGCCGATTTTATCGATTTTGAACAATCTTGCGAACTCTTCTATTGTTCTAATCATAAAGTGTGTCCCCGTGTCTCATAATAATTTTTCTGGGGCTCCAAAATATGCCATAAAGTAGTTTAAGAGAGCTTTTACTATCTCTTGCGCCGTTGCTCGCTGTACCGGCGCTAATATTATGTATTTTGTCAGCCAGTCCTGGATTGACAATATATGCGTATTACCATGGTCTTAAGGCTTATTTATTGGTCCATAAAAATCTGTCGAAATTTTCTCAAATGGTCTGCTCGGTATGTCAGTAATGGGCATCGCCTGTTTGGTTTTTACTCTTACCAGTTTTTTCGTTTGTCACGATTCGCATCCCGCCACAAATTGCCTAACTTCGGGTCTCATGTTTCTCCAGTAAAAATCCTTTGCTATCCTATTAAAAGTTTTGTTGATCCCTCTATGTCCTCCCACCGTTGACTCATGGTACTCTTTAATAACTTTGAATCATTGATCTACCGGTAGCACAACAAGCGTGTTTGTGTACAAAGTAATTATAATATTCATTTCCTTGAAAATTTCTTCTAGCTGCTCGATCAAATACATCCATTGGTTTATGTCTAAAATCACGAGGTCCCTTATTATTCTAATGTTTTTTAAACTATTGCTTTTTACTAATCCCTGGAGTGATTTTAAGCATATCTTGATGTCTGTCCATAACGCCCTGTCATCGAAGTGTTTTTTCACGTACATGCGTATGACCGATACTTTTCTTTTTCTAGAATGCATGGCGATTCCGACCGCCCTCACTTCGTGATTCATCATTATTGGATAAATGTATCCCCGCTCGTAGAGCGCGTCAATTGTCTCTGTATCCGGGACGTTTTCCACTACTGTACAGAAGACTAGATTGTCTAGGTATCTAAAGGGGTGATCTTGTACTTTCTTTACTTTTTAAAATGAAGGGGGGTCTGATCCATCGCTTGGGACCCATGGTGGCTTATCACGCGGTTGTCGGGTTCTGCATACCCTATATTTATCTAGCGCGCTGAAGTTCTTAAGATTACTCCCCTCCTTTTGATCGCTTTCGCTTTCTTCGACTAGAGCTTAGTTGAGTCCCCTGCTCTCTTCTTCGCTTCCCGAGGCTATTGTCGATGTGCTATCGGAATCAGGTGGTGGTGGAGGGTCGGGTGGTGGTGTATCCCTGTCCTCGTGCACCTTCTCTGTTGCGCTCTCTCCCTCTTTTTGTGCGAAATTTTCACTGCTCGTCTGTCTCTCTCCTTTTCCTGACTCATCATTGGAGCTCTCCCCGTTGCTCATACGTCTTACATCACTATCTCCTGTTTCGTGTCCTTCTTCGCCATTGCCCTGCTCACTAGTGCTGACTCTAGTATCGTTCAAATCTTTCCCACCAGCTGAGCCCTTTTCACTATTTTCTTCGTGGTCTATTGTCAGATGGCTGCCTTCATCGTATTCTATCAAAGCCTAATAATGATCATTCTTGAGGCGTATGTGTTTAAATGTTTCCCCTTTCTTTTTTTCCCTATAAAATGTTGAAAGATTGTTCTTTCTCTTGATAATTGAAAGTGGATGCATATGTTTACTTTATGTATTTGAGAAAATACAAAGGCGCATTTCCCGTCCCCAAACGCGTGGCTCTCCTTTAAGATATTTTTTGTGCCCTCTGGGTCTTTACGTTTATTCATCCATTCAGAGCTAAGGAGCGTTTTTCTCAGTCTGTCCTGTGACATTTCCAATCCATATAAAAGTATGAGGCAATGAAAGAGACAGCTTCCGTCCCGGGGTACATCGACTAACGTGAGCCTCTTATTCGGCTCTGCGCAAGAATCTCCACATTTACGAGTCTCCCTATCTTCTCCTTCGCTCATTTCGACCGACGTTGCATAATTTTTCCTTGACTCATTTGTTGGTGGCGAATCGTTTCTAATTCCCGTGTTCTCATTTCCTTTTTGGTTTTTACTGTCCATTGAACTTTCTAATTTTTCTACTCTGTCATTTTCATCTTTCCATAGGTCTATTCTTAATCCTTGTTTCCCTTCAACCGCTCGTTTTTTAACGTCAATTAGGACTTTTGCCCGAAATCTGCCACCAAGGCCGTTTATTAGGTCGTAAAGGTGTGCGTCGTGTCGGATTGCGCCGTTTATACGCTCAGTATTATTATATATGTTGGTGCCGTTGGTGAGCGGGCTATTTATCGTATGATCGTCCCGTGCTAGCTCCTCTTCACTCTCTTTTTCCTTTGGTTCGCTTCGTGCTTGGTCGGCTCTCTCCATCACTTCGATCTCCCTGCTTTTGAAAACGCCTTTCTCCATGATCTCGGTCTTTTCTGCTGTTTCGTCTGTTTCCGTCAGCTTTCAGATATTGCTTGCTTCTTCTTTGTCTCTCTTTTTCTCCACCGCTTCGGCTGCTAGGCTTGCTTGTATCAGCTGTCGACCCCAATCATCAAGTTTTGGACTATGGTTTTCTGAATCATCATTTGTTATTATTGGTGTCCCGCAGTTTGCAATTATAATATCTCCTGACGGACTTTCGTTGTGTTCTGTGATAGAGAATGGTGCTTGCTTCCTCGTAAGTGTGTCTAATTGACGCTTACGAGTTTTCCGTTCTTTTGGTCCGATTTTGTTTTTCTCGATTGCTGGTGTGCTTGTAGTAGTTATTCCTTTTCGAAAGCCCGGTTCTTTCTTAATGTAGCCTAATTTTCTGTCTGCTGGCCCCTGTGAAATAAATTTCCCTTTTTCTGTAACATCGCGTATTTTCAACTCATTTTGATTCCATAGTGCTTGCAGCAGCGGCGAATATCTTTTGCTAGGCTCCTCTGATTCGGAGTCCGCATCGCCGTTTTCTTGACCTTCTGTTCCCATATCTGAATTTTTTTCAATATTTTCACCTTAATATCGTTTCTTTTTCTGTATTACGACGTTCGAGTTTTCTGAGTCGGTGCAGCGGATTTTTATTTTCTTCGGATTACCTTGAATTCTTTTCTTAACAGTTGCCCGTATTTTATATATGCGCGCCGGTGGTCCGCTGCTATCAGCCAGTTCTTCATTCTCTTGTTCGTCCGCTAGCTGATATAGCTCTTGGCGTGGCCGTTCGGGATTCACTTCCCCTTCTTGTAATATTGGGTTTCGTGATAATGCGTCGGGTGGTCTGTTGTTTATGCCTGGGCGGTATATGACTTCGAACTCATACCCTCTTAATTCCGCTTTGAGCCTATTGAAACGAATGTCTGGTTTTTTAGATGAATGAAAGTGTTTAAGCGGCTCGTGGTCTGTAACTACCGTAAATTTCCGTCCGTATAGGTATAGCCTAAATTGCTCTTTTGCGAATACAATTGCCAAAAGTTCTTTGTCGTACGTCGAGTAGCGGAGTTCGCTCCCTTTGAGACAGCGAGACGCGTACTCACACGGTCTATCTTTTCCAATCTCTCCTTGACTCAAAATTGCTCCAATCGCGTAATCCGATGCATCCGTCGTAACGATAAAAGGTTTTTCTAAATCCAGGGCGATGACTACAGGTCCGCTGCACAATGTATCCACAAGAGTTTTAAATGCCTGCTCCTGCTGATCCCCCCATTCGAATTTCGTGCCCGTTTTTAGGAGATTTGATAGGGGTTGGGCAATTCGTGCATAATTCTTGATAAATCGTCTGTAATAGCCTACGAATCCTAGTAATTGTTTTATTTTTTTTGCATTTGTTGGTTGAGGGTAATTTCTAGCTGCCTCAAGTTTCTTTGGGTCAGTCATTATCTGTCCATTGCCTACAATATGACCAAGCACTTTCGCCTCTCTTTTTAAGAATTGACATTTCTTGGGCTCTATCGTGAGGTTGGCGGCTGCGAGCCGTTTTAGCAATTTCGTAAATCGTTTCCCGTGTTCCTCAAGGTCAGGGGCAAATACCATTATGTCGTCGAGATAAACTTCTATTTCATGGCCTTGTAATCCTGCTAGTGCTAGTGCGATAGCCCTTAGAAATGTGTTTGGTGAGTCCTTGCACCCCATAGGCATCCTTTTGTATTGGTAGTGCCCGTCTGGGCCCGAAAATGCGGTTTTATGTGCATCATCTTCGTGTATTTTTACCTGAAAAAATCCTGATTTGAGGTCCACTACCGTGATGTAACGTGCTGATGCTAGATTCTCTAAAATGTCACTCTGAAATGGTAGCAGGTAACATGACCCTACGGTGACTTCGTTTAGTAGTCGAAAGTCTGTGAATACTCTTACTCTTTTTTCATTGTTTGGCCCCGGTTGTTTTGCCACTATCCATGTATTTGAGTTATACGGGGAGGTGGAGGGTTCAATTATCCCTTGTTCAAGCATTTTTTTAACTTCGACTTTCATTTGATCCCTTATTGCTGGTGGATATCTGAATCTTTTCGCTACGATGGGTTTATCTGACGTCGTTATAATTCGGTGTTTTATCAGGTGTGTTGCCTTGAGAGGCTCACCGTCGAGGCCAAATACATAAGGGTTTGACTCGATCAGTTTTCTCACATGTTCTATTTCTTCCTTGTTGCAACCAGCTGTGTCTACGAGTTGCATTATTTTATCTACCCGTTTTTGTTTCTCTAGCTCCGCTTCGTTTTTTGTAAAAATTTCAATTTTTTCCACGTCATCTCTTTTTTCTTTATTAAATAATCTTATCATTGCTTCCCCCAAGCTTTCGACGTCGTCGCCTTCGACGTCTTCTGCGCGCTTCCGGTAAATTTCCTCATATTCTAGCAGCTCTACTTCCGGAACAGGCACGTATTTTATTTCGTTACTTGTATTAATGCACTCTGCGACTATTTTACCATTAACATTCCTGGCTATAAAGTTCCCGAACAATATTTCTTCCTCCATTTCTTGGAGGGGTATCCAGCCAAATTCTGAATTATTTTTGCTTTTTCTTATTCACGCATAAATTACTTGCCTCGATCTCGCAAGTATTTTAAAATACTCCGGCCTTAACAGTGGTATCTCTACGCTATCCAATTTAATCGTATTCTCGGCGGCGCTTATCTGGCCCCGGTATCGCTTAAAAATATCCCACCCTATAATTCCTTCCGCGTTAATTGGAAAGTCATGGGGGACTACATGTAATGTGCACTCTAATCCGTACAACTGGGCCTGTACTGTGCCCAACGTTTTGCGTGCTCCGTGAGTCACGCCGATAATAGCTACTCGATACCTACTGTCTATTAGCATGTCTGTGCTTAGAAAATTAACCTTTACAATCAAAATCTCTGCGCCTGTATCCGCATAAAAAGTCGCCTTTCCATTCTTTAACTGTGGTCCCTGTAACTGGACCGATGGTGGCCTATGCCCTGTTCTCGCGAGTTTTATAGTTATCTTGGGAAGCTGCTCTATTTTTTCGTCGCGCTCTGAAAGCTTGGGTTCATCATTATCTACATGTGTGTCTGGTGCCTTTGTCCGATTACTTTTCTTGCGGGCTCTCCTGCCTTTTCTTGTGTGTTTTCCGCTCCGTTTTATCGGAGTGGTATCCTGCTGTGCCGTATTACTTTCTATTTTTTCTTGCACTGTGTAAGTACTCGGACTGTCGTTGTGCGTCTTCTTCTCTACTATCTCTTTCTCTGTCTTTTGCGGCCTCTCTCTCACACATTCTTCCTCACTAAACACACTTTTCTCTATCTCTTTCTCTAGTTGATGCCCGACGTTTGGGGAGCACGCCGAACATCTTGCGATTTTGAAGCTGCCGGTACGTCCCTCCTATTGTTATGGCTGTATGCGTTGTTTTCTCGATGCTGTGGGCCCCTATCCCGTGGCGGCTCTTGCCTTATAAGGTCCCTATTATAGCCGTCCCTACTATCTTGATTTTTATAGTCGTTCCCATAACGGTTGAATGATTCCCTGTTGTTGTTATTATACTGGTCACTGTAGCCGCGGTTGGTGTAATAATTGCTCCCTGTAGGGTTGTAGTTATTATACCTGTTATTGTAATCATTCCTGTCATAGTAGTTGTTATTTCTATTATTGTAATCGTTATTTCTATTATTGTAGTTATTATTCCTATAATTGTAATTATTATTCTTGTTATATTGTTCCGCTGGGCCATTGTTATAGCCTCTGTTGTAATTATTGTAATTATTTTTATCAAAATTATTATTTTTACCCCTATAACCATAGGCATTTCTGTTGGTATGGGTATTATTCACGGGTTGGTTATTTCCCTCGTTTCGCCGTCTTTCCTCTTCCTCTATGTCTTGCATACGTAAACGACAGTCTCTCGCGTAGTGTCCTGGTCTCTGACAATAACTGCAATTTCCTTTTAACTCTCTTACATTGTATCGCGAAGTTTTTCTGTCATTGATTACTGCTAGTAATTTTCGGCATTCCTCGACTGAATGCCCGGTTCGGCCATCGCAATATATACAGCGTTTTACGTTTGCTGCGGTCCCTTGTGCCCCGTTAGTGATTTCTGTTGTGTTATCCTCTTTACTCGCTAGGTTTACTAGTGGCCCTCGCTCGGTTGTTGCCTTATTGTATGCAGGCAGTACACTTACTGGTAATGCGTGCCGTAGACTGAGGTCACTCTCTATTTTTTAAGCCTCTATGATTCCTTCACAGAGAGTCTTCGGATTTAAGCTTGTGATTTTGCACCTGTATGTTGGGTGCAACCCATATGTGAATTGTTTGACTGCTTCTGCCTCCACGCCTTCCTTTAGGACCTGCTTTTGAATCGGCAGTAAGCTTGGATTCGAATCGTGCAGCATCGTGAGCCTGTTATATAATCGTTGTACCCTTCCCCCGTAATCTTCTATCGATTCCCGATTTTGCTGTCTGTTTATCTTCAATTGTGCCATTAAGGTGTCCAAATTATTTATACTCCCATATCTGTTCGAAAGTTCCCGAAGAAATTCCTGGACCGTGCCGAATCAAGCCAATCTAGGCGCGAAATGCTCAGCTGCTTTTCCCTTTAGTCTACTTGCAATGGTTCCAAGGGAAAATAATTCATATTCTGGACCGATCATTTGAGCAGTCATTCTTACCATTCTTTCGAATAGCGGCAGATTCATTGGGTCGCCGTCGAAGAACGGGATGCTGTTTGCCATGTGGCTGAGCGTGGGCAGAATGTTTTGTTGTAAATTCTGCGGTCTGCGTGGATGGTTATGATTACCCGTAGCTTGCATATTTTCTGTATATAGGCCCATGGTTGGTGCTATATTGTCCCTATCCCTATGTTCATTAAACTCGGTCCAGTTTGTGTAACTATTAGTCAACGGTGGTTCTGCTACCATAGACACGAATTCCTTTATTTTTTCAGGTTCTTTGTTCATATCCCTTAATCCGTCCCACAGCTGTTGAGCATGTGAGTCTCTCGTCCCGGAGTTTCTTGTGACTTGATATTCGTAACGGGGTGTAACGTGAATCGGCCGCTCTTGTTTCTCTGGCAGGCTCCATTGTGTTGACAACATATTTGTTTTATTTTTTCGAGTTCCACGTATTTCTTCAGTTTCTCTTAAGCTTCACCCGAAGACTCGTTCGCCAGAAAGAGGGTCCATTTATATAGACGAGATAGAAGAAAATCCCGATGCTATTAGTGACGTCTGTGGTGTTAAACAGATTATTTTCGAGGGTGAGGAGTACCTCAAAATTTTGTTGATTTTGCAGTGGAATTTGAAAGTAGAACATTGACTTCGTTTATCTGCATAGCATATAACTCTGACTTTTGATGGTTAATTTATAATATATATATTGTAGATAATAAAAATGGTACCTCCCAGGTTACTCTCAATGGACGTAGAGATTCAGTAATATGTACAAGAAATAATGGAAATGTTAGTAAATATAAACCATCTAATGCCTCATTATTAGTACAGTTAACAGATGAATTAGAGGGGTATGGTGAAGGATCGGGTATAGAGACCTTTGTTTCAGGAGGTCCTAAATTTTATACGTACTGCGTGCGTACACCTAGTGTGGGGTTTCATGATGCATGCAATGTTGAGAGTATTAAATTAAATTACGAAAATTTATAAAAAGTAAATTTCAATTTTATTGTCACTATGGTTGCATAATGAAATGAAAATAACGTAAAATCAGATAACACAATAAAAATTAAAAATACGATGATTAGAAAGTCTGGCATACATGAAGTGATAAGGCGTTATAAAGACAAAGTATGTGCAATGGTTTTTAAAAAGCGGCAGTTTATCTCAGAAACCTTGTCGTATCCTTTCGGTTATAAAAAAATAAATGAGAACAAATAAATTATTTTTGTTACAGATACCGTACGCAAAATCAAAAAAGTCTGTTCAGACGGGAATTGTGATTTCCATTGTTACTGTTGTTGTGTGCCAACGTGCAAGTTTTATCCACCCCATAAATTCTCTATAAAAAGATTAGCATAGCACTCCCTTTCATATACGCTTCTTAAACTCAAATCAGATGGAGAAGTTAAAGTGTATCGTAAAATGTACGAGAATTCATCCAAGCTTTATTGTATTGAGATGTCCTTCGAATATGTTAGAGTGCTGGAGTATTTTAATAAGTCAAACGTCATATGTAGGCTTCAAAAACCCGTCAAAAGTTTGAAACTGGATGATCAGTTAAACACTATATCGTATAATAATCTATTAGATGTTCATATTTTTTTAAATATAAAAACATCGGAACTTTCGCATTTAATTGATACGAATCGAAGTATGAGAATTCATTTTTATGAAGTTCGATGTTTAGATAAAGAGCATCGTGATGACAGTGAAATTTATAAATGTCACAACGGTCATTGAATAAAAAAACATATAACAAACTATAGATTGACGTAGTTAAACATAGACGTAGATTAGGTTATTGAAAAATGAGTTTTAATGTACATGAAAATTACTTGATTAAACTAATTTGATACCTTAATTTGTCTGTTACAGATCTCTTGCACACTATTCAAACATTCTGCTCTCTATTAAAATGTTCATGTTTAGAAAAAGTTTGTAGATTTTCTAAATGTGTACGCTTTTTAACTTTTTGCCCAACGTTGCAGGGCTTATCGTGGCACTCATTATTTTATACCTGGATGAAATTTAAAAAATAAACAGCAGATATCTACCTACAGACAATTGTATGAGAAAATGTACATCATGAAAACACTTTCAACTATAATGTTTCATGTAAAATTATGCAGACGTCCGGATAACTTCTCTTTTATCCTCATAATTACTCATCCATACATGTAATTGTCCGCATAAGTAGACTTTTCGTAAACATATAATAACAGATATTAATGTGATAGCAATACAGCTAGGATGTCGAATGTCCAAATAACTGGTGTGCGTCTGTTAGTGTGCATTTGCAAAAGATGAAGACAAAATATATCGTAATCATAATTTTAAGAAATTTTTTGATAAACGGAGTATTTTACCAATATAAATGTAAAACCTTTAATTTTTCCGTAATTTAAAACTTCGTATGAAATTTTGATACTAAACGTGTACCGTATACTATCGCTGCAGAAGAAGAAACAACGATGGTTGTGGTTTTAAAAGGTGAGTCACTTGCTTCTTTCATCTCTTTTACTCATAAAACAATCATTTTTATGATACTTTTTCAAAGTGCTTATCAAAATAGAAGCGAAAGAGAAAGAAGGGGAAGGAAGACAAGAAAAGAACTGTTATAAAAAAAAGTTTGCGTACACAATATTCTAACACAGTTAATCTTAATGCATGTTTCAACCTGCTTTTTTATTACGTATTTCATGATGTCTACAAGCAGTCAGACAGAAAAGGGTACTATACAAGAAAAGACCCCACTTCTTAGCAGGGAGGACGAAGAGAAAAAAAGGAATAGCTGTTTTCGTCGGTAAAAAAATTTACGACCGATTGATTTTTAACTAACCAAAAATCTTGTCCAGAGAATAAATATTACAAGAGAGTGTAGTGGTTTATC
Source organism: Copidosoma floridanum (assembly GCF_036245765.1). Taxonomy (NCBI): domain Eukaryota; kingdom Metazoa; phylum Arthropoda; class Insecta; order Hymenoptera; family Encyrtidae; genus Copidosoma; species Copidosoma floridanum. The sequence goes on from NW_028321899.1 coordinate 3,542,389, forward strand.
ACCATGAATTTTGTCATAGACATCCAAGGTTTTCACAACTCTGACAGGCATATTATACCAAAAGAAGTTGCAGTGGTATCGATATACGCAAACGTCACTGGTCATTAGTTCATTAAACCACATTACCCATTTAAGATTTACCTTACAATTTAAAGAAACGTAACATTCTCTGCACGCTAGAAGTTTACGGAGTTTAAGTGATAGAGTGATTTTAAGGTGATATCACAATAAGTGATTTAAGACATTGCCTTATTACACTCACTAAAAATTATTAGAGAATTCACATGTATGGTAATGATAAAGCCGAATTCATAAGTTCGTTATTAGAAAGCGAGGTTCACTTATCACAAATTCATACCTCATTCACAATGCATGAGAATGAACAAAAAACTGCTTTACCAATATGTCTAATGCATGCGCATAAACATTTCGAAGACAAACAGTTATTTTGTGTACTGCATATAGCATGTTTATAAAAAGAAAGGATCATCAAGACTTCATCTCTAAAAGCATTATCGCAGGATAGTGATGCATGCATTAACGTCTTTCAGAATCTTAAAAGTAAAAGTTCACAACCACCATTTTCCAGTTGTCAAGTCGTAATAGATAGTATCAGTGATAATAAAAAAAACCAACAAAGAATTTTTACTGTACTTTTTTGAAAAGATGTTGCAAATAAACGTCGTAAAGAATACTTATGTGTTTTTTAGAGAGGTTTCCTATCCAAAATTTTTATTTAAAAAATTTCATACTTATAAATCTTGGAAATAAAAAAAAAACAAAAAAAAAAAAATAATATGTAAGACTCGAAGAGCTCGAGTTAAATTAACGTTTCCAACCAATAGATTCATTAACCAACTGAGCTATTCAGAACTAGCATCTTCCAAAATTCGAATAGGATACTACAACAACAGTGTAAGTAATGAAAGTAATGGAAGTGTATGAGTCGATCATTTCTGTCGTTGGATACCAAGTCACGTGATGTTTTTCCGCTCCATGCTCGTTCCATTTACCAAAGAGAGTTGTTAAGAGAAGGAGAGAGAGGCGTTTGATGTGAGCGTAGAGACAAATTAGCTGGCACATACACATTGAACTAACCCTTGCGTGGATGTATTTCTAAATATCTGAGTGTCCATGTAAACGTGAAAGTATTAGCTACTTCACCGTACCGTTGCAAACACCATCGCCTAGTATTTAACGTACAAGCTTTTCAAAGGATAATAAGTATACATAATAATGTAATAATGGATACCCGCTGGTAACACCCGTGGACAAGTATAATGTGCGGTCCAACTGCCTGTGTTAAAACAGTTTTTCTTAAAAGATTTTCAAATAATATGTAACAAATGACAAATTTTACGTTTAAGCACATTTCATTTTATTATGCGAAGTCGCAGGATGGTTATAGAAGTAATTTTTTGTAAAAAGGAGATGGCAAATTAAATTTCATAAAGGGTTGTCAAAACCATAGGAATATTTAACCAATCCTCATCTTGTGATAATGGTGGAACCAAGTAGGTCACGCTCTCACGCGATGTATGCGTACGCTTGCGCTTTTACGCGTGTGCTTGTACATGAATAACGTATAAGCATGTACGGTATACCATAGGAATGTGCAACTGTGCAGGTGTGTACGTATGCGTGTGCATAAGAGGACGAATATGCAAGCATACGTACACATACGTACAGTGCTTGAACCCTTGTCTTACAGCAGGAGGAAGAAAGAGAAAGCACTTTGCTAAGCAAGATAAATATATCTATGCTGTCTTAGGTAAGAGCGAGAAGAGAGAGCTTATGCACTCAGTGTCCCCATCCACAAATCTTACATAGGAGCGAGAGAGAAAAAATAACTTGCTCACGTGGTTTCCCCCTCCACGGTACCCTAGAGCGCTCATACAACAGCGCGAGCTGTCAGCGAGTAGATGCACTATTCTTCTCCCTCCCATCACTACCACCACGGTCAAAAGCACTCGCACAACAGCGCGAGCTCCCCCTTCCCTCTACCACCCTAGGGGGGTTGAGCCCAGAACCGGCATAGCTTATCTACTACATTTTTTTTCTGTCAGAAGCATTCTAGTTATGTAGCATTTTATTGAGCTTTGAGAAATGGGCTATGAAACGAATTATTTTTGTACACATCTTATGTAAGAGAAACTGTATTTTTATTTTCGTCCATTAGTATTAAGAAATGAAATTAAAATGTTTCTTCAATTTATTGGGAAATTTCTAAAAAGTAAATAATTCAGTTGAAATTTATCATTAGACATTTTCAACAAAGTCAATGTTTCCGACCAAACTTACTGGAATAATCATCCACTTTGTGCTATGCTAACCTTTACAGAGATAGACAAAAGGCATAAATTATAAGCCTTTTTTACTAGTACGAACTTCTCCGTGAAAAAAATTATTAAAAACAAAATCTCATGCAATGACATAAGTCTTTTTACATCAGTTTATTCGTTTAGTCTATTTTTTCATGCATTCATGAGTGAAAATTTTATAGGTTTTTTAGTTTGTATTTGGGAAACAAAACATCCTTGAATATCTTCGTCATACTAACACTTCTTTTTCTTCAAACACAAATTCTTAATGTGACGCTTTGCTGCTGTCAGGTGCAGATATAACAAATATAACAATATAAAACGAAGTATAACAGTAAATTTTCACCTACGCTGACTTAAGACTAGATGAATAAGAACGAGTTGTATAACAAAATGACAAAATGAATAAATTACTGTTGAGATAAATTGATAAGTGATAGAAGGTCTAGAGAAATAAATAAATTAGACATCGTAATATCTAAAATATAAAATAGATAAATAGCACATTTTTTTGTTCATATTTTTTTCAGAAAGATAAGCAATGATAAAATCAATGTTGCAATGTTTTTTTATATCTTTTCGATGAAAAATATATTCTCATTTTGTTTTGTTCCTTGTGTAATGAAAACCGATTATGAATGTTGTTTCTCTGTGAGTAACGAAGATCTTTATTATTTTATTTGGCATACAATAAATCACTTAATAAAGTTACCAATCCTACCTGTAAATAACAAAGAAATGACATTGAATGTTATTATTCACGGTATATTTGTTTTCATTTCTTGAACAAATAATTCACACTTCAAGTCGATAGCACGACAGGTGACGAGTAAGTCAACCAAACTTACGAATTCTCGCGTACCTGCGCCTGATGAGGCTGACGCATATTGTCAGCGAAACGTTGCGCATTAATAAATCAACGCAAGAAAATTTAAATACACTTTACTTGTATTTATTTATTTTCTCACATTTCGCCCCCAACGGATCACTGATCACTTCGAATTTCCAAATTCCCCGGAGGGTACTGATATATACTAACAAACAATTCACACTTCCATTCATTGTGTTTAGTACAGCCTGATCATTCATACTGTTTGATACGTAATTACTACGTACGCTAGGCTTTAATTTTCCTAATATAAACAGTTAACTAAGGAGTCCAACTTTCCTATCAAATAACACACATAGTTCAAACAAACTGAGAATATTCTCCTTACATATACATATATGTGTGCATGTATTAACATGAATCGAGACTTATACAGAAAAACATAAATTGCAATTGTATATATGTTGACAATATCGGAATTATGCTGACAGTGAGCATAATTTTTCCATGTTTTTAATACATATTCTTGAAGCATGTAATATCTGCATTAGTTATATTCTATGTATGTGTGTATGTATATTGTATTGCATCATATTTAAAAATATAGCTTTTGCTGGAAAATCACACATGCCACAGATAATAATTTCTCTAACATGAATCAATTTATTAACAAGTGTTGTGTTAAAGTAAGCGCCACAATATGATTTTTTTAAATCGTCTTTGAAAACAGATGTAAATAAAATAGGATTAAGTTCTTTTGCACTAACCCAAATTCCAGCAGCGATTAAATTTCTTTTTTAATTCGTGTATTATAGGGCAATTCATTAGTCATTAAATAAAATGGCCAAATACTCAATTTAGAAGGTTTAAATATTGGAACGCCGTCACTAAACCCTGTAAACATCACACTATTGGGATTTTTTGAAAAACTGTCCATTGTTAGATTGGCACACTGCGATGAAGCCCGAGCTTTATATCATTCGTACGTAACAGCCGACATGCTCGAGCTTCAAGTTGGCTAGCACACCTATGCCAAAGCTCTGGAAGCACACTTAATCTGCAAAAAAACTGGCATGAATTTGTATACTACAACAAAGCTCGAGCTTTATACGCCTTGCACGTAACTACCGATACGCTGGAGCTTAAAGTCAGTTAGTACGCTTTTGCCGCGGCCCTGCAAAGCACAATTAACCTGCGGAGAAATTGGCCATGATTGGCACACTGCGACAAAGCCCGAGCTTTTTGTGGCTCACACTCAACTGTCAACACACTGAAACTTGATGTTGGCCAGCATACCTCTATTGTAGCCCGGCAAACTCACTTAACCTACGGAAAAGTTGACACTGATAGGCACACTGCAACGAAGTTCGAACTTTATACCTCTCATACGTACGCTGGCCAACACGCTGAAGCTTCAAGTTGGCTAGCATGCTGTTGCTGAGGCCACGCTAGCACACTCAACCTGAGGAGAAATTGATTATGATTGGCACATTGCATTCAAGCCCAAGCTTTGTGTTGCTCGCACTTAACTGTCAACACACCAGAACTCAAAATCGGCTAGCGCACCTCTGTCACAGCATCGCTATCTCACTTAACCCGCGAAATAAGTAGCGTAGATTGACACACTGCGTCGAAGCCCATACAAAAAGTGTTAAAAAAAATCTTGTCGACATGAGAAACTATATATTGTTTACTTTTGTAGGAAGTTCAAAAACTCTAATGCAAGTCTATGTAAGTGAGCACATACCTCTTAAAAGTGTTTCAAATCCACTACTAGTGTCACTGCTTTTTAAATCACTTGGCTCATTCATTTCTCTCTTTCATTTATTTAGCAGTTGATGTCTACTCACCCGCGACTATCCATTTAATGCACATTTGCGTTTCGTGCTCATCTCGATAAGCTCTATCGTGTGAAAAATAAAAGTATTTTATTTTATGTATGACTTTCTCTCTGAATTTTTTTTCAAGTCGTCTACGAAATCATTCAAAAATTATTCAAGTAAAACTTACTTGCGTTTAACGATGCTGAACGACAAAGTGTGAATAATGATAATGCATAACTGCAAGAACCAACGTATACTGTCAGCGCATCGGGGATCTTTGTTGACAATTTAAATGTTCAATTTTTTTTAAGCAAATTCTGAGGTTATTAACAAACTTTTTTTTAAATTACATTATCAGAGCAGAACTGTCAGTAAGATAGTACAAACCGTTGCAAATAAAAAAAAAAAAAATGTCAAATTACGCATTAGTTTTGTGGAAGAAAACAAGGAAGATTAGCGCTATCCCAGAAAGTGACGTGCGACAAGGAAAAGGAAAATATGGAAATGGTTGGTATCCATGCAAGATCACGAACACTAGCAGTAAGTGTATTTTTTCAAGAGAATTAGGAGTAAGGGCATTGTTCGATATTGTTCTCAGCCCAAATCATCTTACTAAAAAAAGACAAAATTCATCGCCAATAATTTTTCATGGGTCTAAACCGAGACAAATTTCATTGTGAGTGAAAAAGCAAGTAAAAACTAAAGCAATTCTGAATCTTTACTATCTTTCTCTTCTCTTTTGTTTTCTTGCCTCCTTCTCACGCCAGCTAGACTATTATTTTTATTTTTAATAGAAAAATCAAATTCTAATTAAGTTTTTCTTTATATTTGAAGTTTTTTTTGTTGTTTCTTATTTTTTCTAGTTTATTTTTTTGCGTTATCACTCTTTTTCTTTTACGTTTTGTTTATACGTCAAAGAAAAACAAAATTTTTTTAACTATCAACGTTAAATTTGCAGAGAACAAAGAGTTACTAGACTCCTACTTTGTAACCACCGATGGAGACATCCTTACTGCAAACAACGACGCTTCAAGTACTTCAGTTTTTTTAAACGGAAAAAAAGAAACCCGAACTAAAAACTGGACACAGTATCATATAAAAGAAAGATTGAACAAAGATAAACATAAAAAAATTTTAAATGAAAAACAATCAAAGAAGGACAACATAAATGAGATGCAAAGAAAAGCGAAGGTGTTTTTGAAAGGCAATTACCACAACATCATACTTTTGACAGAAAATGACTACAAAAGAAACATGCAAGTGTACAAAAAATAAGGACTACAAAAAGACGAGAATACATCGGAAAGTAGCGATGATTTCGAGATGGATGAAAAAGAGCTAGAAAATCAAAATATAAAACTGCAAATGGAGCTTCAAGAAGGGCTTCAGAAAATTTAAAACATGACAGAAAAAAATTGGGATGGAAAGAGTTAAAGAAAAAAGTAATTTCAAGTTACACGATAGAAAGAATTTTATAGTTTGAGACGATCATCGCTTACCTTTTTGTTTTTTTTTTGTGAGCTGCTTAAACGTTAGGAATTTTAATTATTAATTTGTAATTCTCGAAGTTCAAATTCACATATTTTATCATATTATTGAATACTGTATTAATGAAATGTATGACATTCAATGAATATATTGTTCATTTTCTAAGTTTCAGTGTAAAATTTAATATAACTACATTTAAACTTTGTAAAAACATTTTTTTAACTTTTTCTCATAGACATTTACTCAGAAAAAGTTAATTAACGAAAGGCAAAACAATGTTTTTTAACGTGAAAAAAACACTTTGTACTATTCAGAGAAATTTTTTTTAAATTTGTGTTTAAAGTTCCAACCAAGTTGCGCTCTGTCTCAAGAAAAAACTTGTAACAAATTTTTCCAAACAAGAACATAAGAATTTTTTTCAAACTTGATTTTTTTTACGAGGGCATACTATATTCAGACATCCCCAAATAAAGTAACTTACATTTGCTAGCTCCACCCCTGGTGTGTCCAAACTACTGAACTCAGATATTCCTGGACATTCTAGTCAAAGTCCCCGCGGTTGTGCACTAATATTTTTTACATGACATATTATCTAATAAAATTAATACCTCTAATAAATGTAAGGAAATCTTGAGTTCAGAGTTTGAATAGGACAGTTATTTAATATATAATAAAAAATAACATGCAGGATTGTACACATTTATTCGATGTAACAATAATATATTCTCTTCTGCATCATTCAGTGCACCTTTTGCAACCTATTGAAATAATTTTCATAACATTTTCTCTTTTTCCACAAGTTTTTAATTTGTAATTAAAAATTTAATATTCTAAAAGATTCATATGCTTCCTTGATTTTGCAAAATAATCATGTTTGTTTAATTACACTTAACATGTAAGTTGCATTTAAAAGTCTTATAACATTATCAAAATTATTTTTATGAAGTATAAATGTTTGTTTGTAATTACTGTGGATAGCTTAATTTTCAACTGTATGACTTCTAACACAAATTAAAAATTCCAGTAGTCCCCAAGCTGCTTTTATTAGTTTGATGTGCCTAGCATCAATTTAACTACTTCTTACATTAAATATTTCTGTTTCTTTGTCTTTTATCTTTCAAATATTAACGTATGCTCTGTTACTACTTTTATGAATAAGTCAAAAATATATATTATGCTTTGGATTAATGCAGAGCACTAAACGTTAATATAACATTTATGTTCTATTAATAAAAATTTATTGCAAGGTACAAACTTTCGATTATCAACTAAGATTTCATCTTTTTATGAACTTCAAATTCCACGTTTTTTAAATATGTTCATGAGATTTGATGAACATTGACTCAAGCATTTTTGGTCTACACATTGAAATAACAGAGTGACAATAACTAGCGATTAAGAAAAAATAAACATAAGCTTAATATAGGCAAAAGAGTTTGTTTTGATTTTGCACGTAAAGAGATACTAGAGATAAGAAAAGCATTACTATTGTAAGAGAAAGAGTGTTGATGTAAATGTAGCGAAATAAGTATTAACCTGAACACACCACCCACCTATTACGTGAGTGAATAAAACGGAGTATAAATGTATGATAAATATAAACAAGAGAAAAGAAAAAAAGGTCTGTATTTAAGTCACTGAATAAGAAACAAGCATTAACGATGTTTACGCATGTACCTACAGCATCAGAGAGCGCCAAGCCCAAGATAGTGCATTGGGCTAGAGGAGTTTCCGCCGGTCCGATCCGTAAGCCTTCTTGCAGCACGTATGGAAGTACAGGGGCTCCAAGCAGCAACTCGATTTTCACAGGGTTCTCCCGAAAGTCGTCGACCAACTATAGGCCCTGTAGATAGTTCCGATTTCTGGAAAACTTGAGTGTATTTGATAATCAGCGAAAGGACCAAGGCGTTGAGCGTTGGCTTCGCGTCACTGACATTGGTTGAAGTAAGAGTGAAGCTAGCTTGTCCATGAACTTGCGGACCCTTGGTGCCATCGACGCCGGTGATCTCGCGAGTTGTAGCGTTGCTCGAAAGCTCGAGCTTTTTTAACAAGCTTTTTGCGACGAACAAGTGTTGTGAACCACTGTCGAGCATAGCATGTGCCACGTGTGTGCGACCGTCAGGACCTTGCATATTGACTAAGACAGTAGGGACAAACGTAGAGTTGACGGACGAAGTAAGCCAGTTACAATTGATCCGGAATTCTTTGGCAAGCGCCGGCCAAGCAGATGCTAAAAAGTGCACAGACGTTGCAGTTTCATGCAGCATGGAATAGAATGGTGCAAGTCTGACAACGCTTGCTTGACTTGCAGCTTACGAGCTTGTGCATACCCAAGCAGTTTATGCATAGGCCTTCAGCTTTAACAACTTGCTTTCTTTCTTGCAGATTTTTGGGGTTGAAGTCAATGCAGCAAATGATGAAATGCTCGCCTTTGCACAGGTGACATTTCTCGCTTGCGCTGTTGTGCGCGAAGACAGAGCTGCTTTCAGCCTTCTTACGAATCAACATCTCCACAGTGGCACCGACAATTTCAAGCGTTCAAGTGCGTTGCTCTATGAAAAACCTCATCCGCAGCAAAGATAGGAAGATCGGTGGTAGAGCTCTGCGAGGACTCCTATTCTCACAGAGCCTGTACGTCAAGCTTTCGGATGATAAGCGCCACCACTAGGTCATCCCATTGAGCAGTAGGACGGTCTAGCTGTTTTAGTGCAGCTAAGGCATTCATAGTACCACTGAGCAACATCTTCAGCTATTTTTCAGAATCTGATGCAGTTAGCGCGGAGGAAATTCCTGGTGAATGTTGAGACCAAGCACCTCTTATTTGTGTAGTGGTCATCAAGTATCTTCCATGCGGCTTCAAAGTTCGATTGACCGTATGCACTGTATGCAGCATTTCCGCTGCTTCACTCTAGGCATGTGTCTTCAGGTGATGCAACTTCTCTAAGTTGCTTAGCCGAGAATTACGCATGACGATAGCTCCGAATAGATCCTTGAATTCTAGCCAGTCTGAAAACTTGCATGAAAAGTTTGTACAGCTATTGGTGGGAGACTTTTTGGCAAAGCTCAAAGCACAATTTTGTCACTTTCTGGTGGTGCAGGAAGCTTCTTTAGGTCCTCAGAAAGACGTGCTGCCAAATCGAGATGGGCCCTCTCTGTAGCACCATAGTTATCACCTTTAAAATAGCTTGTTTCTTCAGCATCTTCTTCAAGTGCGATAATTTTATCGTGATTCATTTGGAAAGTATCCCAATTAGCTCTTAACTGCTGTAAGCGTCCTTGAATTATAGTACGTATAAATTTTTCTTGGCCTAGCTTTTTCAGATTCACGTATGCGTTAATGATACACTGGAACAACTCACCCTGTTTTTTGAAAAGCAGTTTCAAGTCCAACATGGAAAATGTAATACTGCCGTGAAGCGTGCATGACAAACGACCCGAAGTGCGTCAAAGCTAACGATCACCCGCCTTGATGATTCCGAAACGGAAGCCGCTCGCACTGAACTTGAACTCCTTATATTGCGTGTACCATTTGTTTGGAATACAGTTTGAAATGTAGTAGTTTTGTCAAAGGTTTTGAATAATTTTTTGATATTTCAGTTGAAATAAGTGTATTAATTTGTTCAGGCGTAATATTTCTATGACAAAATGTAAAGTAATTATTATATGCACATCAGGTAGACCACGTTCTTGAGATTCAATTGTATAAACGTATACCAACACTGAACTAAAAATATAATTTTTAATATCTCCTAAAATCGATAGTAATTTATAATAAAGTAATCTAATTGTAATATTCAGAATATCATTATGTATCAAATTTTTTGAGTATTTTGATTAAACTTACTTTAATTTTCTGTCATTTATGATAACATATTACTGTTAATTATTATTCCAGTGCACTCTTTCTGCATTTTTTCAGTACAGCGATTGCACCCTAATAGTGCTTCTGTATATATCTTGGACTTTCGATGTATCTAGATAACAGTAATAAAAGATCTCTAATTTTTCTCCTTTAAATTAAAATTTAAAAAAAAAGCAGATACTTCATTAGTGATTGCACCTAATAACTCTTATTTAAATCAATTTTTTAAACTTTTCTGATCATGTCTGAAGTAATTTAATAGGATGTATTCAATAACGATATAAAAATGTATAAAAAATTATTGAGTCAATCGTCCCCAACATAACAGACTAAAATTATCGTAATCTGATTTGTAAGACAGTCTGTATACATAATATTGAACATCGTAAGTTTTCTATCTATTATGAAGTACTTTTCAAAGTATTCAATACTTCAGCCAAAATCTTTTAGAGGAAAAAATAATGAACCTACCATCCGATCAATAATATAAGATAAATTACGTAAAAACATATTCTTAGGATAGTTGTCTGGTAATTTCTAAAGGTATATACATAGATCACAATTTTTTTGGAAGTCCTGAGTTTCAAACTATTAAAGTAACACAACCTGCTGTTGATAGCTTATTGGATGTATGTTTTGTGACCATTTTTTTGTGAGAAAATCATTTTACAATTTGGCAGTTTTGTCTATGTATTTAATCAGATGATAATGTTTCAGCTTTTCGATTATTGGATTTTCATGTATTATCTTTGTACAAAATTTCGATATACTTTTTATTGAGAATATAACTTTTTTAAATTAAATCTTCAATGAATAGAAATATCTGCATACGAGGTCTGCCTGGAAAGTATCGGGCCTACCTCTACAACCCCGCGCTGGCGTTATTTTATATCATCCAGTGCATGGCATTCTTCAAAGTAATTCTCATTTGATTGAACAACACGGTTCCAGCGATGTTTTCACTTTTCGCAATAGTCTTGGAACTCACTTTTAAGGATGGCTTTGAGTTCTCTAGTCTCATTATTAATCACCATCGTTTTTTTATCAAATCACTGTCCTTTAAGTGATTTTTTCAGTTTTGGAAGCAGCCAAAAGTCACAAGGGGCTATGTTGGGACTGTACGGAGGTTGTTGTAGTAATGCGATACTGTGTTTAGTCAAAAACTGTTGCACAAGATTCGATGAATGCGCTGGTACATTATCGTGATAAAGGAGCCAGCCAAAAACTTCAACGTAAAATTATTTATTGATTGTCTGACCTGTTGGTGCATATTCGTGGTGCACAACATCTTCCTAATAAAAAAAAAACAATCAACATTCACTTAACATTGCTTTAACTGCCAACAGAAGTACGGCCTTCGATGGTGAGAGCCTCGAGCTGAGACTTCATGACCTACCAAGTTGACTGACGAGGCAGTAAAAACTCACTTGCCCAGGTGCAGCGTTAGACCGTACTGCTTAAGTCGATCGAAAATGAGGCGTTGATGTTGTAGGTGCTCGTCTGAGGAGGTAGATACAATAAGCACATCATCGATGTAGGCGTAGACAAAGCCCAGAACCTGGAGACCTTATTTATGGGAATATTCTCTTATGCCATTGGAATCTGGTTAAAATCTTCGACCAGGTCCAGCGTGCAGAATAGCCTTTTTTGTGGAGAAGCGAAGCGTAGTCCTCAAGACGCGAGATCGGGTGACGATCAGGCACAGTACAAGCGTTGAGTCTTCTATAGCCTCCACATGGTCTTAAAGAGACGTCCTTTTTTGGAGCCAAGTGCAGTGGACTTGCCCACTGGCTGTTGCTAGATCGACAGATACCTTGTTTGATGTACCCGTTGAAGATGTCCCACGCCTCCTTAAGTCACTGAGGTTTGACACGTCTGGCTCTTTCAGCCACTAAAGCCCCTGTGGTGACGATGTGATGAACCACGATTGATTTGTTAGCCAGCTATGGAGACAGCTTGCCAGTGATTGTAGGAAACTCCAGGAGCAACTGGGTGACCATAGTGTCCACGGTTATATTGAAGGTGCTCGCTGACTCCAAATAACTAAGGCACGAGGTAGCTGTGTCCTTGCGTGTGTGATGGTGCTAGTTACCGGACACAAGATAATATTATTCTTGGCCAAAAAATCAGTGCCAAGAATGCCGTAGAGTACGCAAGCCAGCGTGAATTTCCAGGTGAAGGGTGTGTTTAATTCCAAGTGGACGGAGAGAAGTACGGTACCATAGGTGTAAATCTCTGTGCTAATGGCTGCATAGAGTTTGCGCTGCGGTGGCTTCTTTAAGTTCACAGGTGCAGCCGGAAAGTGAGAGAGATCAACACCGGTGGCTACAAAAAAGCACGTGATCTTTGATGAAGAGTCTGCTGACTGGAGTGTTATCGGAAATCCTGGTGCTTGAAGAGACTGTATTGACTTTGTCCAGAGGATCCCAAGTGCAGTCACCACAATATTTCTTGGCCCTGACGCCAATCCTGCGATGGTAGTAGCAAAGTTTGCTGCCCTGCTCTTTGGAGCACCTAGCTTAATCTTGGGCCTTCAATTTGCTGCTCTGCGAGGGACGAGAGGTCTCGAGCCTGTCCAGCTGTTTGCAGAGGGCATCGGGTTTGTGTTCGAGGGTGGTTGGGCCATTTGTCTTGTCAACCGCTGAAGATTTCGAGGCAGCAAATATATGTGGCCTTGATTTTGATACAAAACTGAATTATCAAACAGTTTTTCAACAAGTTGCGATAACTCATAATCCGATAGGTATCTAGCAGCGGCAAGTGACATTTAGATGGTCATCAACAGACAATCCATCCAAAGTGTGTGAACAAAGGCCGAATTCAAGTGATTTCTGTTTAGCTGTTGCATTTCGTGCAAGAGCTACGAGGGGTGACGATGTTAAGGATGTAGGCTGAAGATCAATTCACGGAGTCGTTGTTCTTAAGTCTCTGTGAAGGTGTGGAGCAAAGTAGCTTCAAGCATATGATAGCGATTTTCAAAATCTGTTGAAGCTATGGTCATTTTGAGACCCGCGGAGATCTACTACATGTCAAGGTGTACCACCAGAATGTCGAACTTCATTGCGTCGTTGTGGACATTGTTTTTAGTGAGCATGATTTCAAACGTTGAGAACAAAACTTTTGGTTTGGTAGGTCAGAACTTGGGCAATCGAACTCTCAGAGGTGCATTGAGATGCTGCAGATAGGGTCCTCCATGAAGCGAGTGCTGCTGTTGCGCGGGTGAATGCAGTAGCAGCGCGCCTGCGCAGTGAGCAAAGCCTTTATCGAGGCAGACGCCAACAGAAAGGTTATGGGTGCCATCAAACATGGCAGCTGATTGATGCCATGAAAGAAAGGGAGCTTAATGTTGATGGTTGTAGTCGATGCCTCAACGTTGGTGCGTAGCGTAAGTTCGCTCGCCAGCGTAGGCTCGCTTACGCGCATGGTCTCCGATGCGTCTAAGCACCTCCATGATGTGGTCGACTGAAGGTGCAAGGCCCAATGTTAGATCAAGACCAATGGGTAAGTTGTGCCGATGCTGTTGTTTACAGCTTTGGAAACACCAGTGCAGTCAAATGCAGATGTATTATATAAGTCCCCAGCCCCTCCCTATGCGATGTTGACGTCGTGCAGCGAAGAGGATCAGGTAATGGTCGTAATCGGCTCATGTTCGTAGGTACAGCCCAAGCGTGAGGATTTGGGTGTATGCAGTACCACCATCTTGTTGAGCGCGAGTAGAGCACTCCAAGTTGCACTGACTTTTGAGCCTATAGCATGTTTAAAAGAGCTTTTTGATCGGGGTCATCAATGTAGCGTGTGTGTTCTAACTTCTGGCTTCGGGATACTTACGGACGGTAGGTGGAATATCAAAGGATGACACGACTGAGTACAGTGAAGAGATACTTTATTCAGTACTTGCAACGGACACAACTCAAACCAAGCGACGTTGCTCGTTCAAGCCGCTAGTTACTACTGACGCCGTACGGCACGTAGATAGAGAGTGACAGCGATCGAGATGTAGGGAGCGCAGAAGCGAGGGGGGCAAGAGGTCAGCAGTGGCAAGCCCTCACAATAGTTCACTATTTATAAAATCATGTTCTCAAATAATGCCAGTTTAAATGTATGAATGAAAAATAATTATGACTTTATGTAGTCAACATACCTGTGCTGTCTGAATTTCATTATACATAATTTTTTTATTTAAATTCAAATTCATTGTTGTACCTATTAAATTTGTCAAATTATTACTTACGATAATCACACCACTGGTTATACAGTGTAAATAAAAATGTTGATGACTACATAAATTAATAGGATGCAGTTCTTAGTAACGGCAAGATTTTTTTATCAATCTGTCATAAATCGCAATTTGAAGACATTTTTTTTTAGAACTTAACTTTAAACTTTGACAAATACTACTTAAAAGCACGCTTTAACTTTTTAGGTATTATCATAACACAATAATTATTTATTTGTTAAAATTTTAACCACCAGTTACTGTACGATTGATTTAATTACTGCTACTTAAATACAACAGTATCTTTTATTTCTGCGACCCGTTTATTGCAAAAGTAGAATGTAAGGGATATTGGGAATAACTAAACTATTAAGAATAAATGACGATTAATTATAGACATTATGATAATACTTTCAACAATTTTTACAGAATTGGAAATCATACAAGTATAAATAAATAACTTCTACTTAGTTAACTCATCTTATTCTTCTTTCAGAGCTTTAATATTCCTTTCTATTTCTTCTTCCTTCTTTAGTCATTGTGCAAGAATTTCTTCAGCTTTTTTCTTTTCTTCCTGAATAGTCATAACTCTTCGCTGCTGTTAGAAAGTTTTTTATTATTTTTTTTTTAAGCCTGTTCCCAAACTTTCTATTCTTTTTGCAGTATTTCCTCTATTTAGAAACTTTTAATTTGGTTGATTTTCTCATTTTTATTTTTTTTCCTCATCCTTATGTGTTGCTGTTAATCTCCAGAAACAATAGGTTGAAGTTTTATACTAGATTGAAATTTTTTTATAGCATTTTTAACTATCGGCAAAAGTAAAAAGAACTTGACAGATTCTTTAGAATCGGGGAAACTTACGGCTGACAAGCTCTCGACGAAGGAAGTTGCAGTGGCAGAGCTCACGACAAAAGAGCTTACAAAATAAGCGAAGGAGCTTGCAATGATGGGAGTTATTGGTAGCAGAGCTCGCGTCGGAGATGCTTGTGCTAGTAATGTTTAGTAGTCTTGGGCTGATTCTCACTATTCGCTTCGTGCAGCAATTTGAAACAACGCCACCTACAGAGGAAAAGTTGTCGATGCTAACTAACAAGACTACACAGAATCTTATGGACAATGATCTGTTACAAGCGTTTACTTTATCAGTAATATTAACAAATAACGTAATTTTGTTGTGCGTTGAGTATACTTTTAAGCCAGAAAATATCTATTTAATAGTACATTGATCAAAATATACATTTTTTCTCCTTTTATGGCTATATTTTATTAGTAAGTATTACGATTTTTCTTGAATATGAACCTATTTTATGAAGCACTTCTAAATCAGCACATTAAAAAGTCATATTCATAAAGCTTACTCAAACATTATATCTATCTCATACTGGAAATTTACTTTATTTCAAGGAATTAAAAAAAAAAGGTATTATTTGCGACTAACATGCTACTTGGAACTGAAAGAAACTTATATTAGTTGATAAATATTTACTATCGTTAAAATAAACACTTATAATCTATCATCGTCTATCAGATCTGTGTATTATTGTTAGTTAGAATCGACATCTTTTCCCCTGCAGGTGGCGTTGTTTCAAACTGCCGCACAAAGCGAATAAAGCGAGACCAAAGAGGGCCGTGTTAATTCAGCAGCTTGTTTCATAACGTTAGTTTGTTTACTGGTTGCACTTTTATCTTGAAGAAATGCTAAGCTCCCCTTGGCTTGTGACAAGGAATGGAAGATAAACCAAATTTAGCAAATTGATACTTAAATAAGTTTCATTATGCCAAAATTAAAAAAGACTTATATTTTTTGTGGCTTTTATCTATACTGAACTAAGATTTGAACAAAATCTATACAGTTCATCAAGTACAAGGTTTACGAAAAGATTTTAATAATTTATGCTTACTTAGCAAACACATCATTTACTGACATCTTTTGTTGATTCGTTTGTTGGTCTCCTCAAACAGCTTTTCAGAAATTAACAGCATTTACATCAAAGGAACGAAGACCGAACTTGTTAAATTCATTTATGAACACTTCCCCAACTTCAAGATTATCAAGTGTTTTCATTTAAAATAGGAGCAAACTAAGCTTTTGCTATTCCTACTAATTCAAAGTTATTTAAAAATGCAAAAATTACATCAAACAATTTATTTCGAACAGATATAAATATCAATACTCGAAGAGTCCTCAAAAATTGACTTATTAATTTGTTGCCATTTAATTTAGCTTGAAAAACAAACCATCACGGGGCTGTGAGATATGTATTGCATTTAGATACAGTGTTATAAGTACTATTAGCTCTGAAAAAAATAATTGACGATCAACTCGTAAGAGTTTTTAACCAGAATTCATCCATTGTTGCTGAGCCCGAAAAAAGATTCGGCTTGAATTGTGTACGATACACTTTTTGGGAGTGGTATTCATATAAAAAAAATAAAAATGGGTAAAAATTCATCAGCGGCACTACTTGTGATCAGAACAGAGATTTTTTCACTTTCTTGCTTCCCACTACGTTGTACAAATCTTTTGTACTTTTCACAGCGAGCACTGTCTTTAGTTTTTGATTGGAGGGAACTCTTGCAACAAACAATTTTTATGAAGTTTGTTACAAAAATTACTATTTACTTAATTTTTTATATCTATCTAATTACAATGGAATATACAATTGGGTTCGAGTGAAAGAAGATCTTTCCCTGCAAAATAATTATAGATGTCTTGGGACCAATTGTTTCAATTATTATTAGGAACTAATGCTGTGGTTCAATTAAAACTTTCTGCCATTTGTTTACTAAAGATCCTCTTGAAAAATAACAGATACTATACTCTGCCTAGCTTATTTTCAACACATGAATTTTTGCTGTTCTTTTCTTCACAAACTATTTTTACACTGCTCGACAATCGTGATTTTAATATAAGAAAACAGCGTTTTGCACATTCTATTACGAATTTGACACGCTGATTTTCTACTTCAGTCGACAAAAAAAGCGAAGGCCAATAATTTTTAACTGCATATTTGTTATTTTTTGTCTCTCGAAGTTGACCATAAAGTCCCACACTATCTGGATATTACTGATACAGAATTTCTTTGATATCTTTTTTCTATTGCCACGTCAAAATGCTATGGAGGACTTACCCCTTACATAAAATCGTAGATAGTCAGATATTTACTTTGTTTGATTTATTAGTTCTGTGTTTCCTTACATAAATACAAAGATGTTCCAAAGGTTCATAGTCTGAATATACTTCAAAATATCTTCCAATCCACCAGTGTTCCCCATAATTTATTGCCTCTTTGATCGCTACACATTTTAAAAACATAGCCGTTTTTAGGTACGACTGATACTCAGGAGTGCCTTATATTAGTGCCAGAGCAAAAAGTGTAAGTACCTTTGAAACTAATAGTTTTTGTGTGCAAAACGTTTTGGTACAAAAAAAATTGTGATCGTAGACCTCAGCGTCTGGGATGTTTATATGTATGTATGACGTATACAAGTTTTTTTATTAACTGATGCAGTTTTTGTCGGATTGGGCTAAAATTTGACAAAGAAGCTTCATCTTTTATGTCTTACGTGATGGTTCAAGATTCTTAGCGTTTCCTCCTTAAAAAAAAAAAAAAAAAAAAATGGCAGTCGTTTTAAGATGGTACTTTCAGTGAAAAAAAAAAGTTTTTGGGCTATAATTTATAACGTGATATTTTCAAGATTTGCTGTGAAAGACAAAGTAGTAGATATACTTAAAATACAACTTTTTTTTACGTGAAATTTTCGTCCAGGATGTAACCCAAACGTTCTTTGGGCCAAAAAGTGCACACGTTTTTTGAGTAAAAAGTGCTTGTAATATGAATAAAAAGTCGTTATCCCCTATCCAACTTTGTTGTTTTGCACTTGAGATAATAAATTAAACGTCAAAGTTAAAGGTCTCGTCAGAATACAACTTTTTTGTATTTAACATATTTAGTTATAATATTAAATTTGGGCTCTCAACCACAAAAATGCCGAAAAATTGTAAATTTATCGTTTTTCCCCAACGATAAAATAAACGCCATAAATCGCAAAAAACGATTTAGCACTAGCTTTTTTAGAATACATACGATTGACACTTAATGCAAAGTTAAGGTCGATGATCGTTGTATTCTACGGCTTTCTTTGTTTTATCCCGTGGGAATGTCTACATTTATTTACCAACCCTACGTCGAACAGTACCAACTTTTTGCATAGTGTGGTAATAACAGTCATATTCCCTCGTATCAGTCCTGCCTTAAATGCAAAAACGCAGTTTTTGCACAAAGGGCGTAGCCGGATAAGAAGGGTAAAACTGCCTTAGCTCTAAAAAATCTGAAAAATTTGTATATGTAGTGTACTGTGAAAAAAAATTTTTTTCTTATTCTCCCAGACCCCTATCCACTTATGGGTTTCGCCATAGGCCCCAAATGGTGAATTTCGGTTTTTGAAAAATATCTCTGCTATTTTTTAACTGATCTTAAAAACTCTTATTTAAACTCAAAGAAACAAATAACTCATATTAAGTAAAATTTTTTCAAAATTTTTGGCGCCAAATTCACATTTTTAAAAATATTCGAAATTTTTAAAATGGCGTACTTCTAAGAGTTTTATCGGTACAGACTAGAAAAAAATTCGTAAATTTTATTATATTATATTCTATTGCTATAAATTTTTCTAGATTTTTAAGATTTGGCAACCTGGGTAAAAAAAAATAAAAACCGTTTATCCACCCATTTTTTCGCTATAATGGCTTCAATATGCCTTAAATGAGCTATAGAAGAAATTGATGTATTATTTTTTGGCCCTTTACACAAATTATTTATACTTTAGAATACTTTATCAAGATGTATACTTACGTAAAAAAGTGGAAAAAAGTTTGTACGATTTATGAAGTTAAAAATAACGTGAAAAAATAATTGTAAACAGAAATAAGTGTACGCTGAACATCAGTTAGAGTAGCAAGTACGTGCAAAGCATTAATTAAAAAGATGTATGTAACTAAATACTTTCATTTTATAACATTTTAACTTATGTTTTTCATTCTTCAACTACGTTTTGTTATCTACAAGCTTAGCAGATATACTGTCCAAGGGCGATTAGTGCCAGGCCACCGTCTGCACTCACCTACGCGGACGGAAAAGGCCAGAGAGAGAGAAGGGTATAACGCAATAGAACCTTGTTTTGACCGGAACAGAGATTAATATTGACTATTGCAGTAATAAAACTAATTTGGTCACATCTTAATAATCAATTCGTAAAAATTCGACAATCTCATAAACTAAACATAACCTTATGAAATAAGATATTAGGAATTCATTTTATCTGGATTTATCGTTTGGGTTTTTTTTTATGATAATATACAAGTAACCAAAAGTAGTTAAAATATAAATAATTACGTTAAGTAGTTTTCTAACCTTAAAAAACTTGTTGAAAATTGTTTTTCTTGAAACTATTACAATATATGATATTTAAGTTATATGAAAACTGTTTGTCAATACAATCAATTTGATACTGCTACATATGTAAGTTATATAAGTTCAATATTTCTAAGAACTTATATATTAATAAGTATGATTAGTTGATTAATTATTGGTTTCAAAAGATGAAATGTTGAATATATGTGTTTTTACATTTTTTCCCCTTCTGCTAATCTATTTTTCTTTTATACAACCCATTCCATTAGTTGAGTTTTTAATAAAAAGAAAAATAAATATATTTCTTTCTACTGAGAATGAAAGTAAAAATATACGAAAGGTCCAGTTCAGTAAGTTACGGTAAACAATAAGCATACTATAGCGTGAAAATTCTTCTTTTTTAATAAATGTGCACTCGTTACTCGTTTATTAGTATATTACTTAACAAGTTTGGTTTCAGTGAAGTAAGCATTTAATAATTTAATAGATTTTGTCTTTTAGTTAGATCGTTTTTTTAAAGTAATTATTTGGGTTCTAGATAAAAATTAAATACGAAGAAATATTAAAAAAACAAATTCCATCATTATCCATATAACCCATGTAGCTATGTAAATATTCTATAGTGTGTATTGTATCAATTTCAGAAATCCTATACACTCTCTACATAAGATCATGATTTACTAACTTAATGTTTATTTGTTTATAATTATGGTGTACTTAAGGTTTTTTATCGTAATAAAATGGAAAGAGCCATTACAAAGTTTTATTTTATTAAATTACGAACGTAGTACCGGAACTGACACCACGCTAGTAGTATTTCAATTCAAGAAACTTGTACATACAACTGTAGACTAGCTACGTACTCTACTGTTACATCGAGATACCAAGTAATCTAAAACTAATAAATGTTTATCTACCTTACCTTATACTTATATCTAATTCTTATACTAAAAATTCATTTAAACTTTAATGTTATTTATGTTAAAGTACAGAAAAGTCTTATATTGCTTATACATGTATAGTTCCTCACCTTATTTTGTAACTCAATCTAAAGGTTACAATATTACTTACTTATAGGAGAACCTGAAGCCGTATGGGCCACAGGGTTAAATAGGTCTTTATCATTATTTAAATAATTCCACCACCAATAGTATCGGTTTTTTTCTGTTGCATATTATCATAAGTAGTTAATTAGCCTTGAAGATTTATTTATTACACACTGCAAACAAATACTATTTTAAATGCAAATTTAGAGTAAAAAAAAAAAAAAAAAAAATTTCAGAAACTTCAAACAGTTATAAAAGTATTAAAAAAGATTTTTTTCTCATTTGTAAGACTTGATAATAGTGAAGCAACTATTACACTTTAATGTAATGCTTTATCAAAATATGTATTTACAGTTCTAAATATATTATCTAATATTTAAAAATATTGGTGGAAGGGGCTATATGGGTCAATCAGATGAGGCTAAACGGGACGAGATAAGCATAGCAACAGACGATTAAATCTTTTTCTCCGACTGACACTTGGTCTGATATTCCGTATTTGAAAGGGGTAATATTTATTAATTAAAAACAAATTAATAGTCAGGTCGTACCAAAGAAAAACAAATCGGCAGTCCTGGTCTACTGAGGCATTGCAAAAAAGAAGTAAGTACAATTTTAGCTGGGGAGACATACCGACGTACAAAAAGAAAGTATGATATACCTGGTAAAACGGTAAAGAGAAAAGCTGAAACTATGAAAGGAAAAACTAAAAAAAAAAAAATCTTAAAGCCGTGTATGAACCAGGTTTTTATTTTGTTGTTATGTTCGTTAAGTGATGTCTTATGAACAAACTTTTTTATCATTTAGTTCAATTGAAATTTTGTGGTTAAACAATAACAATTTTTGATTTTTTTATCAGGATTAGGTCATAAAGCCATAAAATGTTTAGAAGATTATCAGAAATTATAAAAAGACAAATATAATTTGAGCTAATTTTCTCCAGTAAACATTGTATGCATCGACAGTTAATTAGTTGTAGGGATATGTTAAATATCATAAAAAAAGATAATATCTATTACTATGTAATTGTTTCAGAACATTTTATAATAACTTATTTTTCATTATTTCTTTCTTACAGCCTTTTCCTTGATAAAATAAGACATAAATAACAATTAATAATCACACTCAAGGTGGCCATATAAGATGCATTGGCTCATTTAGCCCTAATGCAAGACCTAATCAGCCCCATACCTGGGGTTGTATGAGCCGTATGACTTCTTATCTTTTTACCTTATTTTTTTAAAAACTGTTTCATATTGTGCGATATAAAAATTTGGTTTTGATTTCTGAGATGTTGAAAAGTATGTAGCTGTCTTTTTATTGCATTTGAATGGATAGGACATATTTTAAAAATTAATGAAAAAAAAGTGGCCCATATAGCTCCAGGTTCCCCTATTGACGTAAATTGTGCTATTATGAGTCCGATCTTTACGGTCAGTATTTCTTTAGATGGTGTAGAAGTGTTATTTATTAACGTTTCTCTTTGAATTACAATAAATGAGGAATAATACAGCATTTATCGTACATATTACGAAAATATCTTGTGCAGGTAAATATAATGCGTTGTTTCTAAGCTGACTTTCAGATAGTATAATGTTTAAGCTTTTCGGTCAATTGTTTTTATTGATTGCAAGTTGTTAGTTTGCATGCGCATAGTGTACATTCTTGAAACTTTTTTTAACCATAATTCAAATAAGGGCCATAAGAAAGTCCATTCAACATAAGTATAAAAGAAATACAAACCTATTGTTGAATAAAACAAATTCATCAATACATAAATTTTTTTTCTAACTACTGTACTATGACAAAATTGAATGTGTCAGTAGATAAACATCTAGTTTAATGTAATACAAAACTTTTATGATGTTAAATTTTTTGTTATTACATTTTTATATTTTTTCATAATTATCATGTCCATTGAAGAAAACTCAATGGCAAAAAAATTTGTGGCTCGTCAAATTCAAATTAAACATTTTATAAGAGGTACAAAGAAATAGGGGATACGCAAGAACTGGCAAATCCATTCTCCGATTATTTTAAAAAAAATATTGTGATTAAGGATTTAATTTTCCCAAAATATTATACGTCTCTTCTCTCAAAATTATCTAAGCGAATAAAACTAGAAATGGATCAAAGTCGACCAAATCATAATCTTGTAAGTCAAGAATGTGAGCCTAGTTCATCGTCTCAACAGTCAAGTGGCAGTGATGGTTCGGGGTTCTTAAAGTAAATATGAGTTACTTAAATTATTTTTAAAATCACTACGAGGTAGTCCTTGGTGTCATGTATCCAGAATTATACCCACTCTTATTCAGCACTCCAATCTCAACGCATAATCGAAGGCGTTGGGAAAAAAATGGCCTTTATTGGAAAAAAATCTGCCTTCGCTACAAATCATAACCGATTTTCAAATTTTTTATTTTAAATACTCGTCAGTGTATGGGCATGACTGTATCACTGCGACTTTTTCGATTTAGATACAACATAACCTCAAAAAGAATGATAAGCCATAGAAAATTGCTGAATCGTGATTTTTATTTCAGAAAATATATGTTTTCGTGGTTGAAATTGATAAGTCTTATGACAATCAATATTGCAGTTGGAGTCAGGTAGAAACATTAATGATTAATGGTACCATAACCTTAAAATTAATGAGTATTTCTGGAATAATGATTTTTTCGTGAAATAATCTGCCTTTACTCCAAATCATAACCGATTTTCAAATTTTTTTTTTTCAAATACTCGTCAGTGTATGGGCTTAACTGTATCACTGCGACTTTTGCGATTTAGATACAACATAATTAAAAAAAAAATGATAAACTATAGAAAATTGCTTGATCGTAATTTTTACTTCAGAAAACAGATGTTCTCGTTTTTTAAATTCATAAGTATTCCTAAACCCATTGTTGCAGTTAAAGTCAGATAGAAAGATTGATGGTTAATGGTACCATAACCTTGAAAGTAAAGAGCATGTTCTGGATAATGGTATTATTGGGAAAGAATATGCCCTTGACACTAATCTAGAAGTTTTTACATAGTTTTTGTTTGAATAGTCGTCAGTAAATTGGCTGAACAATATCCTGCAGGTGGTTTTATTTAGATCCAACATAACCTTAATTTGTATATAGAACTTACCAGCAGAACTTATCTATTTTGTTTAATTCCTTTTACGTTTAGTCCAAAAATACTTCATTACTTTGAGGCCTATGTAGAATTTTAATGATATTAAAGGATTCAAAGGCAAGTTTGATTGATTTTTATGTATTATGCCATAAAGTTACCTTTTTGCGTTTCAATATGTTTGTAAAAAACTGACCATATTTTAATTATTACGCAAGTTTTTAATTTTCGTCTTAGGATTTATAAACAATAAATATTTTAATATCTTTTTCCACAGTTAAGAAAAATTTGTTTTAGTATTGTAAAATTTTCGCAATAATAGCAATATTATCGATGAAAACTTCATTTTTAATACATCTTGTTTTTAATTACAATGAGTTGCAGCGGAATAAATAACAATCCTTTTGCTTCTTTAATAGGTTCCTTAGATTTATTTTCTTCCCGTATACGCTTAGACGCTATTACTGGATCTGATGAGACAAGTAAGTGATGCAGTATATCTGTATTAGTAAATGTCCTAGTGTGCACTCTGCTATTCTCCAATCTTGTTTTTCAAAAAATTTTGTTACTGCACTCAAGTGACTCTTCAGAGTACCTTCCAATCGGGAGTTCAAAATAATTAATAATATTACCACCGTATATAAGAATTTTATGAACTGAAGGTGGCATTGCGTACCAAGGATATAGCTGTACACAAAGTTGAGCAGTTTCCAAAGCATAAGTCTTAAATTTAATAACTTCAATTTTTTTGTTGCAAGTAAGTGCTTGCATTATTGTATAAAGCCTTCTTATCAGATTTGGATCAACACCAGTTGATTGAGCAGCGAGTTGGTGATTTTCGAAAAATATTCGAGCTACGTTGCCGGTGTTTATTGTGCCCGAGCCTTGTTTCACAACATCAACAGATATCGATAGTAATTTTTTTAACGCAGTCTGTACAAGCTGTTTTCGAATTTTTTTTGTTTGTTCTTCTTCAAGAGACCTTGCTTGAAATTTTTTAAAATCAAGATTGTACGAAATGTGAAGTACGTATTCGAGTGAACGAATCCAAGCATGGAAGCTTGATAAGCCAAATTTATAATACTGCTCTTTGCATGGCAATTTTAAAACGTGTTTTAAATTATTAACGTTTTTTGGTCCTACTCAACATATATTGCATCGACATGACGCCATCTCCCTATCATTTTCTTCTCTAGCTAAAGCATGGCAAGTTTTACTGTCTATCATTGTACACTCTACTGTAGATCGAAACTCACATGTACTTGTACATCATTTAGACAAAAAGAATACATACAAACCTTTTTTAGTACGCTAGAGTATGTATCATACAACTTTTTTGACAGTGCGGAATTTTCTTTCACAAAACGTAATTCTATAGGCCTGCAATAATGAACTGATGAAGGTGTTTTATTTTCCCAGATTACTGTATCCTCGGTTTTCAGTTGTAAAGGAACCATTGCTGTAATAAAAACAGATTAATCCGATAATTGACTGTCGTGAGCATCACTTAAAAACTCTGTATCACAATCGCTATCAATATCACTATTCTGGGATTCATCTCCTGAGCTAGCAGTTTGAAGTATGTGACTTTCCTTTGACCATTTTTGACGGGTGGTTATTTGACCGGAAGCTCCGTCCATACCCAACTATCCCACAAGTCGTAGATTTGTAATGTGTAAAGTTACAAGCTCTTCGTCACTTATAGTCATAAGGATACGTCTAACTATATGCTCTAACAGTGAAATGATATGTACTCTTGCTCCATAATTGATACTTCAATATTCTCTGGATAACAGTGCTCTTTTTCTTCAGTAACTCGTGAGTAGATTGGACATCTAGTACCCATAATATATTTATTATATATTCTTAATTTTTCGTACTTTCGTTTTGATAAGCCCAAATCAGTAAACATAGCTAAGATATCCTCCATATTGTATTTACACTCATGGCTGACGTTTACATCATCGGAGTCCAAATCACTTTCTTTGTTAACAGATTGATTTAATTCCAAAGCCATAGAAAGTTCTCCAGAACTGTGACTTTCAGCAAGCTCTTTCACCCTTGCACTTTTAGTTTTGTCACAGCCCTCTTCGAAACTCTTACGTCGGCGACCTTTTTTGGAAGCATTTACAGTTGGGCTGTATGAAACTGTGAGCTCTGAATGTACATATGCATTTGAAGGTAGTAGTACTACAAACTTACACTGCAAAAAATCTTCGTATTTCTTCGTAAACTTTGACTTATTCCTGCTGACATTTCGCCATCTTCGCTCAAAGTTCGGTAAAAAGCTATCAAGTAACTGTTTTCGAATAACTAAGATCTGTCCTTCCGAATAAGCATTTTTAACTGCCAAGCTGTCTAAAATTGTATCCGTCGTGACTTTTTAATTGTTTTGGTTTTGAGTCCATATTATTTCACAGATCGAAAGGTTTGGTATTTCAAACTCCATGTTTGACAACAAACGTACCACGGTTGCATAAAAAAGAAGTAAGTAAAAGTGTACAATTATCTTACACAACACATTCTAATAGACAATCTGCACACAGCAAGTATGCAATGGGTGCATAACATTTTCCTAAAAGTAAATAATTATCAAATTTGCGAAAATAAATTGATAGTACTAATAAGAATTAAAAAAAATTACATATGAATAGCAAAAACAGAAAATACGTTAAGTATGTATAAAAATAATTTTTTAGCTCAATTCCGACACTCTTACATAATGAAACAGAGACCCATTACGGTAAATTCAGGTATTAGCCCAACACATATTAAATACTCTGTTAATTGAATACAGTCTCAAGTGACGTATGATGAAAACATCACTTCAACAACTGCACATTTTTTGTGTAACGTTTACATAAGATGCTGCAAAAATAATTTAGTAATTATGAAATGCTGAAGTGCAATGACATTTTCTAAACAAGAATTAAGAAATTCTTTTACCAGATCAGAAAGCACGTAGAACTCTGAAATGCATTCTAGCCAAACAGTATTTTCGTATTATTTAACGATTTGAATAGGTATGTGGTCACGGGAGAATAGGATTGTAACACCAAGCCGATGGTGAGCCCAAGCAGCTCAGGCTTCTCAACGCAACGAGGCCCCACGCTTGCTCTCTTCGCCTACTGACCGGTGTGCGAGTAACACCTGCGGGAGAGCCTGTTTTCTGCTGCTGAGTCCGAACAGTTTTTCAAGCACATCATGCTATTCAATAATTATGTGCTGCCTCTCTACTTTTGCTGCTTGGGATGTAATTCTTCTCGTCCTCGGCTTGGTGAGCCTAGTTTTACATTCAAGACAGTTCCTTTCTCTTTAAATCGAAAATCAGCGTTTTCTAGTTATATTTTAACATTAATGTTCTTTCTTCCACGCAACTTGACAATATTAAAGCAATGTAAATCGTACTTCTTTTGGATAAATGTAATAAATGTAGTTGAATTCTTTTGCTAAAATTATAGTTGTTTGTTGACTTAAGATACGCATCCAACTTCTTATTTCGTCATTGCTTCCCTTTGGATAACCATTCATACCACAATACTAATTAAATCGTAATCCTGCTGACGCTCTCTACTAGAGACTTTCTTCAATAAGTTTCGAGTCAGCTAAGCAGTTCAATAAACAGTATACAAGTGCTAACTATTAATATTCATGATTCAACATCAATTGAGATATATTTGATAAATGCAACAGTATAAGTAGCAGTTATTATGGTTACTGAAGAGAATTTTGTCAACATACGGGCTCATATACAACCTATACATAGAAGAAATAAAAGGCCGCTCTTACAAGAGCGTGCGTATGCGTATGTCCACGTTTGCGTACGTGTGGCATACATCAAGACACTTGATAATCGATATACCATTACACGTACGTACAGTTACATATATACTGCACAAGTGGACAACTTATTATGACGGTTACACGTGCATGATGCGAGTATTTCACGGGCAGTCCACATGTAGTCTACGTGTAGTAAACTACCCGTGTACATATTATAAGTGTAATGCGTGACAGTCTTCTGCAGCCTCGCACTCGTATTAAATACACTAGTCCATGTAGAAAAGCAGCAAGCAAATTAATATAAAAAACTAGTATATACCATAACTGCATAATTATATACACATTGCACATTCCTACACCGGAAACTGAGCTACACTTAAGCTGAAAACAGTACAGGGCCTAACCAACTATTACATATTTTGCAGCTAAAAGGGTTAATAGGCACCGCAGATATTTAAAAAAAAAGTTTTGAACATACTCATTAATTTCAAGGTTGAGGTAAGATTAACTATCAATTTTTCTATCTGACTCCAACTGCAATATTCATTGTCATGAGACTTATTAATGTCAACCACGAAAAAATCTGTTTTTCGAAGAAAAAATCACGATTCAGCAATTTTCTATAGTTTATCATTTTTTTTTAGGTAACGTTGTATCTAAATCTAAAAAGTCGCAGTGATACAGTCATGCCCATACATTAACGAATACATACAAAAAAAAAAAATTGAAAATCGGTTATGATTTGTAGATAAGGCAGATTTTTTCTAAAAAACGTCAACTTTTCCCACTATGGCGTCGGCTAGAGAAGCAGGTTCTTTCACATCTACTTGCTGGCTCATCATAGGTGCTAGTCCTTTTATAATTATGTCTAACGCCATGTCTTTTATAGGGGTCATCATATGCGTTTTAGATGTATTCCCCTTATCTTACATCAACGCCTTCTCAGCACCACTCAGCAGTAGGTTTACATAATTATAATACTTACAAACTAATTGACCTTGTCATTGGCGCACTTTTTGCAGCTGAGTTTGATAATAAGCAGCGATTTTTTCAGTCCCATATCTTTTTTCCAAATGGGTTATAAACGCTTTTAGGTTTTTTGGCCACTTACGCTTATGCGTGCGGCACCTCGAAGATTCTGCAATACTGCTCTTTTATATAAATCTTTTTGACCATCTCTGGCCTAGTTTTCTCTGTTTCTAACATCTTTTATATAATCCTTTGGTGGAATACTTTTTCATCGAATATACGAATGGATTTAGTCGCATGCTGAAATGAGAAGTTGGCATTCAGAGACTCCATCAGCGCTTTAGCTACTGTCATGTCGGCATCATCGTTTTTATTGACTATTTTCTTAGTTGTATAATTGGCTTTAAGTGCGTTTTTCCCTTTTTTTTTTAATTTATTTGTATTCTATATTTTTTAAGTGTGTGTAATAAACAAAAAATTTATACTATTATTTTGTTTTGTTAATTTGTTTCCGAAAAATATTCTATTAAGTCCTTGACGTTTATCACAAAAGACATAAGTAATAAGGAAATAATTCTATGTATATATGTCTGTGTGTGTGTGCGCGTTCCCGTGTGTATATGTACATGTCTCTAAAATGAGCGTTTGTTTGGCACACGCATGTGCAATGAGTTTACTTTAATTTTTATAGGTACATGTCTGCCGACAGAACGATAAGTGTACTATGTGTATACCCAAAAACTAAGGTCAGAGAGTGCAATTAAGCGTGCTTGTAAGATATCATCTGCTTTAAGTAAGGAAGTATACAGCACAAGGATTTCTCATATGGCCTGTACAGCTATACATCCTAATTGCTACGCCACCATAATGTAGGGCGTGATTTAAAACTCTCTCTCTCTCTCTCTCTCTCTCTCTCTCTCACTGCGTTGAATGAAAGTTTTCGCCTTCTGGCGCGCTCAAATATGCTATCGCTGTATTTACTCTCGACCACTGACTAGTATACGTATTGTTAACAATGTATGGATCTGTGGTTGTATTTCTACGCATTTATATGAGTATGTAAAAATGCAGGCTCTGACGCCTTAATGTCAATTATACTGTATGTATATATACAGTACTGATTTGCAGGCTTATATATGGTGTTTGGTCCTGTTTTTTTTTTATTTACTATGGTTTTACATTACTAAAATATATGTACTGTGATCTAATACAGGATGATATTGATACACCCATATGAGTGTTCTGTATGTGCAACGCACAGTCAATGTGCCTATAAATCATGAATTAGGCAAGGGAAAATTATAAGAAGTCTTTAATTATTAATAAATTATTAGTAAAATTCCAGACTTTTCATTGTTTTTCTTCTTTTGATTTTAGGAGTTTCTTTTTCACCAAAATGATAAAATTGTCGAAATGTTTGTTAATTTCTGCTTTAAAATTATTAATTTTATCTTTAGCTATAGACAAAAGCCTTTAAGGTCTTAATAAAGCTTATTTTCAAAACTAAAAAAAAAAAAAAAAACTAATTTTATCTTCTAATAACTCAGTATTTAATTCGTTAAAAATATGGTTATTTTGTATTCAATCACTAATTAATTTCAATCTTCTTTCTAAATCATTTTTCATTCTCATAAACTTCTACACAAACAATTTTGTACCACTTTTTTTATTTTCTTATAACTCGCAATATTATGTGGCGGGAGTTTCATAAAATATTATTACATAAACAATTGTGTGTATATTATTAGCTTGTATTGAATCCTTACTTCATTTTTTAGAATTTTTCTCCTACAACTAACAATGTTAAGTGCAAATATGTTTGTGTATTTGTATTTGTTATTTCGATTGATAGCTTTAGCTAGCAGATTTAGGGTAAAGAGTGTCTGCTATTTCAGCAGGACTAATGGAGATAAGCCACTCTGGTTAGCAGGTTCAGGATAGGATAAGAAAGACCGCTTTGGTTAGCACATCTTGGATATAGAATATTCGCTGCTGAAGCAGGACTAAAGGGATGAACCACTACGGTTAACAGGTTCAGGATAAAAATTGTGTATTTGTTCTGTCCCACAAGTGTGTAGTATAAGATATCACTATTTTTATTTTTCTACTGTTATTTAAAACACAGTGTTACTTTATTTTTCACATTACTTTTTTTAATTTTATTTTATAACAGTAACCTTTTCTTGTTTACTATACCATTGATTTATTAATGTATTATTATTTATAATTTTTTTTTACTACTTTCTGTTTTTTTAATTATAACTAAGTATTGCATGTACCGAGCTCTCAACACAGGCACAGCATTTACGCGTCCAAGCACACTGCACTATATGGAGTGTTACGCATCCTTAATGAACATGCTTCTTTAAACGGTGTTTATTGTTTCTTTAAAAACAGCACTAAGAGAACTTGTGGTAAACAAACAAATAGCTGGAGACCATAAACCACGTTCTGCTACCAATTTTTGTTAAATGATGAATCGTTATTATTTAACTTTATCATCCAGTGAAAGCTAGATGTTTGGGGACTTGTCTCACGCTTCTTAACGGGCCGCGAGACCAGCAGTATGTCTAACTATTCGGTTGTTTACTTTCCTTAGGGTAATGTAATTTTTGATTTATTAATACATATATATACATTTATGTGTGTGTATTAGAATGATAAAAGATCAGATACGTAGTTTAATTCTCCTTGGTTGTATTTTACTTCGTTGCTGTCAATCCGTCGATTAGTAGTTCTTTTCTCTATTTATTTATAGCCACTTCAGGTAAATCAGTTTATTAATTTTATTCACTTTCACTTTATTCCATTTGTTGTTAATTGATTCATTTCTATTCAATTCAGATACAAATTTATCATAAAAAAAGATGAGGAAAAAAACAGTCAGCCACTTTCTAACAAAAGTGTTTAGCAAGCTACCTGTTTAATAAAGTACTGCACTCGATGAACGGCAGCGGGTTACTAACTAAAACGCCACTCAAAGAAATGCACCTTGAACGAAGTTTCAGTTAAACTTCTTTATCTTACTTGCTATGGGGCCGTTACTTGCTGACTTTATGTGTTTAGGCTTCGTGGCTCGCTTCCGTTATCACTTGACATTTCCAAGAGCTACAAAGTACACAGTCAGCTTTGTTGGGTGACGACTTTCGTAAAGTACGACTCTTTTAAGAGTCTTAAAATTTTATTATGATAAAAATAAATAAAATGTTCAATGGAATAAAAATAAAAAATTTTTGTATTTACGCAAGTCGTCACTGAACAGGAAGAATATTTTGTAAAAATAAGTATTATATTATTTAATTATAGGTGAATTTAACTCGTTTTTTACATGCAGTTTTATTTTTTACAAAAAATAAGAAAAAGTTATTGAAATTATACGAATGTTAGAAGTTCAAAACTCCAAGAGGTATACAAGCAATAATTATACATTTATCATCGTATTAATTGGTGCATATGTAGGTGGCGGCACTTTTATATAAGCACTATTTAAAACCATCCATGTCCTTTTCGGTAGCTCAAGGGGTAGAGCAACTGTCTGGTAAACAGAAGGTTGCGTGTTCGATCCACATCCAGGCAGCATATTTTTCTCGTTCTTACTTATTTCTCAAGAAATTTTCTTGAAATAGAAATAATGTAAATTTTAGTTATGAGTCTTTAGTATATTTTCTATCGAAAAGGGCAAGGATGGTTTGAAAGCGTGATTATATAAAAGAGCTACCATCTGCATACACGCCAGTTGATACGATGATAAATGTATTAATACTGCTTGAATACCTCTAAGAGTCATTATTCATTTCTAACTTATTTACCAGCATTAGAATAATTTTCTAACATATGAATATTTTAACCAAATTTCATACTACTACATGTCATGATGTTATTACTTTAAAGCTTTCTGTGCTTGTAGTTTTGAGGGCTAATTGGCTGTTTACGTTACTATTAAAATGTGCTCTCCCATAGAAAAATTTAATTACTCTAGTCATTTTTTGATTAGGGCTTTACTTCGTGGTTTCACAAAAAAACGATTAGCGATAACGTTTAGGGTTCTTATTATTCTACCATAATATAAAATAAATTATTTCACTCGAACGTCATGCATATAATTACACATGCATATGATTACATTAAAACTACTTCATAGAATAATCTACATGATGACAACAAAAAAAGATCAACGCACCTGTCTATTTACCTTATAGAAGGCGTGAGAAGGTAGATAAAAGTATACACTTGTTTTATTGTGTTTATTTACATAGAAATAAAGAAAATTTTTGCTCCTTTTTACAAGCAAGAAATAGCGATGACTTGCGTAACGAAAATAAAAAATGTGAGGGTAGCAGATAGTTTTCTTTTGAGGGGGACAGGGAAAAGAGGGGACACAAAAGTGTGTGGGGGGGGGAAAGAATGAATAGAATTTTGTTATTTTGAGAATGGCGAAGGGAGCTCGAACAATGTGAATTTTTCCCAAGGGGCAGCAAGGGGGATTTAAGATGGCGGTCAAAAAAAATATATGAAGCCACTTTACTGAGGGAAAAAATTTTTGTTTTATTTTAAGGAAGGGGCTAGGAGGTCTTAATGGGTTGAGTAAGGAGAATGGACTATCCCTCCAACATAATTTGTTTTAATATTGATATTAAGAAATTCTAAGTATTCATTCTATTTCCCTAATCTTTACCTCCCTTGTTCTTTTTTCTGCAATAACCGTCATTTTTCCCAAGCGTGCAAATCTTTCATGCGAACCCCTTGCAAAGTTCCCCTTCGACAAAACGGTCATCCATCCTACTGGGTACTTTTTTCAGGGCGAAGCCGAAATATCAATGATTTTTCGACCGCGAGTGGTTTTAAACGCACGATACTAGAGTTCACGTCAACCACGCGCAAGTAGCTGCAGAGGAAGAGATTTCCCGAAGCTTCGGTCGGGACAGTCACCACGCCAGTGAACCTCACATTTTCATTGTATTTTCAATGGAAATCAGCAGTTTACGACTATCAAATATTTCACGAACTCTTTACGAACAAAATGAGCTCCCGTTAAACACTGTCGGATGCCATCCAGCTGAAGAAATTAATTTTTAATAAACCGCTTTTTTTTTATAAGCAATTGCAATTTTGCGAAAACGATTGAATGTAGAACATCCAGGTTTAGAAGTGTTGTAGAGCGATAGAAGAGCTTTGATTCCTTTGCATATTCAGACATTTTAAACAAATTATTGATTAGTTATAAACAAATTAAAAAAAAACACTATATTAGCGGTTATTCGCATTTTTCAACTAAACTAATTATTCGATAGTTAACTATGGCAGCTCATTTTAAAGGTTAATGAAATACCTACATTTTTTATCCAAGATACTTTTTAATAATTTCAACAGAAAAAATGCTATAATCAGAAAATTATTGTGCTATGCTGTTATTGAGCTAACATACATTATTTTAACAAATTTAGCTGTCCAAAACAATTAACTGTTGATACTTACTACAAAAAACTTTCAAAAAAGGCAGCAAACCAACTTCTGCACCTTTTTTTTAAGTGGAGCGTCTTCTTTTCCTGGTCTATTAATATTATATCATTATATTTACAATCGAGTAGAGTTAAAGAACGCTTCTTATATTATCACGGAAGAAATATAAGGATTAAAAAAGTTATCAGAATGGAAAATACAAGTAAACAGTGTCTTATTATTGCACGTTCTCCAACCATCTTTAGGCAAAGTTATTACAATGATTTCCTATTTGGTGCATTAAAAATAAATTTTTATCAAAAAAACTGTACAAAGACAACTAATAAGTATGTTAGTAAGGATATACATATTGATTATATAACTTACGATATTTTTATTACAATAACTAGTGATACTAACGCCAACTCTGCATCTTACAGTGATAAAAGCGTGGTAAATTGTTAAAGAAAAAACTAACGACCTACACAGTGCAACTACATAATAATTTCAAGAAAACTTAAGAAAATTTTAAATTACCACAGCCCAATGTAATTAACGCATATTATGAAAAATGAAAAAAAAAGTCTTTTTTTTAAAAACATGTTTACTACGACTTGAGTTGAGTCACTTGTTTTTAGGGTTTTTTAAGTCACTGACCATAGTTCTTCCTCTGTCTATTCTCTCCTTCTTACTCACTATATGTCTCTGAAGGACCATTATTTGTATAACTTGATTGAACTTTTACATTTGAAATCTCTTTCTGGTCCATGTGTACTTTACCCAATTATAAAATTCTTGATTAACTGAGGACTTTTTTACAAAAAGACAAAATTCAGGAGAAGGTATAATTAAATAGACAAACATAATTAAGCTTTTGAAACAGTAATTCATTCTGTTAATTTAATGTTGTGTCAATTCATGTTTCGTTTAAACCCATCTGTTCTTTAAAGACCCTTTCCACATTATTCACATTTTTTTTTTCATGATTTTTATGAACTAACATTTGTCATTTTCTTACTAACATTTTCAATTTCTTATGTATTCTCGGACTCAATTTGAATAAAAATTCTTTTTGGATTCTGATATCTGGATAAAGCAACGTATAATTGTCTGTGAGAGAATAAAGTTTTTTTTAATATACAATCCTAAGAAATCAAAACTATGTCCTTGTGATTTGTTAATAGTCATAGAAAATGCTAATACAAAGGGAAACTGTTTTCTATACAAGATAAAAGGTAATGATGATGAGGTGCCAGTATTCAATGTTATTCTAGGAATAAAAACTTTGTTCCTTTTTTTTCTCCCGTTATTATTTCTGCTCTTATATTATACTTAAATAATTTTGTTATTTTTAATCTATTGCCATTACTAAGACCGTCTGATATACTTAAATTTTTTATTACCATTACTATAGCATTTATTTTTAATTCTAATTCGTGTGGTGGAAGACCTTCTCCGATATTATTTAAAAATTCTATTGGACAATTAATATTTATGTTATCATCTGTTTTATCAACTCCTTTGTGAGTCGTGGATTCTGCTGTTGTGAAATTATTCTCAGCCTGCATTGATAATTACACGAGTAATGTTGTTATTTTGTCTACTCAATTTGTTAGTGGGGGGTTGGCCCGTAGAGCATGCAGGGGGCGTCAGCCCCACTAGTGTAGACTAGTCACATAAAAAAAAAAAAAACTTTGAATTTACTTGGTCTTAAATCCACTGAAACGTTAAAAAATTTACTTTAGTACGTCCCAAGTCTAAAGAATTAATTGTGATAAAAATCAGTAAGCATACGTACTGCAATATAAATCTTGATTTTACACTATTTAATCAAGTAAATTTACGAAGATCGTTTTTTAAAATTATTAACAGAAGGTAAATAATCAATACGTAATTAAAAAGTTCTCACCTTTTATTAGCGCTTAAATTCACTCTACCCAGTAATAGTTGTCCGCTCTTGCAGAATAACGGTTTTTCAAGTAAACAGCGAACCTGATACCAATGAGTAAGCGGTTCTGTTGGTGAAGTGCTTAGCCATACTTCTTGTGAAGAACCAATAAAAGCTACGTCAAACCAAAACGCCAAACCATGACATGTTGCACTCTCTAAAATATGAAATTCAACATCTATTTCTGAAAAAAAAAAAAATCAGTAAGCCGTAGACTTTATATCACTTCCTAGTTTATAGAAATAACAAATCGTTTCCTAAATGACTCTAGAGTTTACAACGTTGCATGCAAAAAAAATAATGAAAATTTTTTTTTTTTTTTTTTCTTTACTAAAATGCTTCAAAAGCTTTAACAAGTAATATGGGAGGCACCTAACAATTTTAAGATCATAAAAATTAGTACCCTTCTCGAAATAAAAGAGTGTTTCACAATTATTAGATTTAAGTGTTATATCGCAAAAATGACCATTAAGTATGGAAATTTAGAATAAATACAGCATTATATGCTGCGGATTACTAATAATCCATAAGCATTAATTGACATTACTTCAGAATTATAAAACTAATGAGTTTCATCAATTTTTGACTTTCAGAATTCTTGATTTCAAGTGTTATATCGCAAAAAAGACGGAAAAGTACGAAAATTAGAAGTAAATACAGGAACACGAGCTGAACGCCACTAATAATAACGGGTCCCTTAGTAACATTGATTGGTTTCCATGATATTCACTAGTTTCAACAATTTTCGTCGTCCACAATAACTAATATTAGGTGCTATATCGCTAAAATAATCAAAAAGTATGGAAATTAAAGGTAAATACAGCATTACTAGCTGCATGCAACTAATAATGCCTAGAAACGTGGTAATATTATTTTATGGCTATAAAAGTTATTAGTTCCAACAATTTTTGGCTTATAGAATTCTTAATATTCAGTGTTATATCGAGAAAATAACTAAACAGTACTAAAAGTTAGGGAAAATTTATTATCACAAGTTGCACACCCCTGATGATACCTAGACATTTAATAATCACTATTAATACATATAAAAGTTATGAGTTTGAACAATTCTCGTGTTTCGGAATTGTTAGTTTTAAGTGTTATATCGCAAAAATTACTAGAAGTACGAAAATTTAGAGAAATTTTGTTATCACTAGCTGCTGTTTATAGTGTAACGTCGGTGTATCCACATTAATTTTTTTTCCTCTTGCTTCAAATCTTTCCGTGCCGATTTTAAAATACAAAACGCAGGGGCCAATGTGCATCTGCAAAGAGGTGAATCACCTACAAGAATGCTCGTAGCTAAGGGACTACGACCATGCATGACTCACTTACATGCACGCTGACCCACGCTGACCGGAAATTCAAAATAAAATATTTTTCTACAACCATAGATACAAAAGTTTAACTGGGAACAGTTAAACTGAAATATTAAATGCAAATATAATGTTCGATAAACATAAGGTTAAACATTAGGATAGCTTAGAATTAATGCATAGAAATAAGCGAAAATATTATTACAAGCCAGGATCGTCACAAACAACCAGTACGTACTACACCACTAGCAAACAACTACATAACATATTAACTATAACAAATTTGGTACACAACTTTAGTAACCTTCAAAGAACTATTCGATTTTAACCATTCAAGTTAGCAAACTCATAATTTACAGAGTAACTATTTTTTCATCGAATTAATAATTTCATAAACATACTGCAATAGTCTAATTTGTAATCTAGTTGATTGCTAACACTTTTTCCCGGATGAAAAGGAAAAACGGAATATAACCCTTCCCTTTTTTTTTGACTCGGAGAGAGAGTCCGTATGCCTGCCTCCAATAGGGGTAACAGAGTTCTGATTCCCCAGGGTACCACGAGACGACTCCCTCTCCAACTACTAGCAGCAGAAAAACATGTTTCCCAAAATTATACCCAAATTTCGCATTATTTTCGTAACATTATAAACATTCAAACTACCGGTAAAACAAATTATGTAAACTCACAACAAGCAAAGCACTAGTATTCTAACAACTGCTTTTCTTATTATCATTATTATGATTGTTATTATTATTATTATTATAATTATTATTATTATTGTTATTACTATTATTGTAAATACCACCGCTAATTATAAGTTAGTACGGCCGCAGCCACTGTTTTGGCACTTAAGTAGTAGTATTAACTAACAACTCACTGATCGTTTGTTCACCCTAGCATCAACCGAATTGTTAAGCAATTTTCACCGCTCTTTTTGCAATGAATTTAGCTGAACGAACAACCAATGTGTAGCATAAGTAAATATTAACAATACCTGGTCGTAATGTTAAGATTAAAATATATTGAAATTCTGTCAACTTTTGATGTAAAAGAGAAAGGAAGGGCATGAGTAAGTGAATCACCTTCCCTTCTCTTGACGCACAGAGGAGAACAAGCCGGATGTGGGATGTGCCAATTTTTGAGTGGCTAAACTAGAGCAGTTCTAGCCAATTAGATTTTCGGCTATTGTCTTTTCTTCAAAATTTTCCCCCGGCAAGTTTTCCTGCGTTTTTCGAGCCAGCGCGTGACCGAGGTCCACTTCTCGCAATAAAAAGGCCCGTAGGCCCAGAGGAAAATCAGTTTACAGTTTGTAGTTCAGAGTTTGACTCGACTCGACTCGGCTCGAAGATAGCCCTTAAAAGTGGACTGAGTAGTAAGAGTCCGCTTCTGCTACAACCCAGTCTACTGCGAAGCGAGGTCAAGCAATTCAGTTCGGCACGCGAAATTCGACGATACCCTTCGAAGTAGACTGAGTAGTGAGAGCCCGACTCTGCTACAACCCAGTCTTCTGCGAAGCGAGGACACAGTCGAATTTCGCTACCACCCTTGAACGATCAACTGGTTGCCAGAGTCCGTCTCTACTGCCACTTGATCTTCTTCGAGAGCAACTAACATCCACGCTGGTTCAACGTCTGTATAGCAACTTTCACGTTCAAATAAAAGTAAGTAACCACATATCATATTCTTTCTTTTGACCAAGTATTTCCTTTCGCGCGAATACCATTACTCGCCCTAGTGTTGGTACCCGTGGATCACCGGGAAGTGTAAAGTGTTTTCGTTTGCGCGAACGCCATAATAATACCCGCGGATCACCGGCAAGTATAAAGTGTTTTTGTTTGCGCGAACGCCATTACTCGCTATAGTATTGGCACCCGTGGATCACCGGGAAGTGTAAAGTGTTTTCGTTTGCGCGAACGCCATATTAATACCCGCGGATCACCGGGAAGTATAAAGTGTTTTTGTTTGCGCGAACGCCATTACTCGCTATAGTATTGGCACCCGTGGATCACCGGAAAGTATAAAGTGTTTTGTTTGCGCGAATGCCATATTAATACCCGCGGATCACCGGGAAGTATAAAGTGTTTTGTTTGCGCGAATGCCATATTAATACCCGCGGACCACCGAGAAGTATACAGTGTTTTGTTTGCGCGAATGCCATATTAATACCTATGGATCACCGGGAAGTATAAAGTGTTTTCCGCGAACGCCACTACTCACCACAGTATTGGCATCCTTCGGTCACCGGTAATAGCAAATTAATCTCCAGTATAAAGTGTTTTTCGCGAACGCCATTACTCGCCACAGTATTGGCTCCCTTCGGTCACCGGTAATAGCAAATTAGCCACGGAAAATCCGTTGCCCCCCGTGGTAATAATACTATCAGAATAACAACGAACGACCGAGTTAAGGCAAATGCCTACCGTGATATTAGTGTGTCAAGGTCAAATTACGTACGATATCCTTACTCGTGACGGTGTTAACTGTTTTTAGATCGTGAACGAGGTATACACCGCTCTTGACAAAAGAAAGCCGCGAGCAAGTGCATCGGAATATTGCACGGCAGTCAGTCTTAGTCGCGTGAAAGCAATTGTACCCCTTTTTGAGTAACGCGTCTTTAAGCTGAATTACCCTTTTAACCCCGCGTCCCACATACGCGCCCTGTGTGAATCCCGAGCCATTGAGCGAAAGCTTAGGCTCAAAAAATACGTTGCGCCGACGTAACAATAGTATAGTATTTAAACACTTGGTAATGTTGTAAAGTTTTTATCATAGTAATTTGTTATAACGATTTAAAACTTCCAGAATTATGTATTTCAATTGTTATATTACAAAAATAAATGAAAAAAACGAAAAACGTTGGGGAAAATTCATTGTCACGAGCTGCACGCCACTAATAATGCACGAACATATACGAATTTTACTTAATACTTACAACAGAAATAAGTTCAAAAATTTTTAGTCTTCCACGATTCTCAACTTTAAAAAGGTATATCGCAAAAATGCCCAAACAATACAGAAAGTAAGGGAAAATTTATTATCACAAGCTGCGCGCACTGATAATGCTTCGATAACCTTTACTTATACTAAGTACATATTATATTAAAAATTCTGAACAATATTTTTCGTTCGGAAATCTCAATATTCAGTGTTATATCGCAAAAATTACGGAAGAATACAAAAATTTAAGAAAAATTTATTGTCACAAGCTGTTTACCACTGATAATGCCTAGAAATTAGATAATATTACTGAATACGTATAAAAGTGATAAGTTTCAACAAATTTTTGTTCTCCGGAGTAATAACTTTTAAGTGTTATATCGCAAAATACAACCGAAAAGTACGGAAATTTAGGCGAAAATCCGATATCATCTGCTGCTGTCCACTTTTAAAGCCTAACCAATAATTATTATTACAAGCTGCACGCCCCTGATAATGCCTAAACATTTATTAATTTTACTTAAAACATAAGAAAGTGTTAAGTTTTAACAACTTTTGTCTTCCAAAATAATTGAATTCAAAAGTTGTACTTCAAAAAATAACTGAAACATACAGAAAATAATAAAAAATTTATGAGCACTAGCTGCACGCGACTGATGATGCCTAGAATTGAATAATACTACTTAGTACATATAAACTAGTCAAGATTCAACTATATTCGTCTTCCGGAATTCCTAATTTCAAGTGCTATACCGCAGAAAATGACCGAAAAGTATGGAAATTCAGGAAAAACTTACCATCAAAAGCGGCACGCAGCTCATAATGCCAAGACACTTTGTAATATTACTTAGTTTCTATAAAAGTTATTTGTTCCTACGATTTTAGAAAGTTTAGGGTAAATACAGCATTACAAGCTGCATGCCACTAATAATGCATAGACATTTATTATTTTTACTTTAAACATGTAGAAGTAATAAGTTTTAACAATTTTCGTCTTTGGAAATTATTAATTTCAAGTGTCATATCGTAATAAAAGGCTGAAAGGTACAGAAATTTGGAGTGAATACAGCAATACGGGCTGCACGCCACTAATAAAGCATAAACACTTAGTAATATTATTTGATTTCTATTATAGTTATTGGTTTTAACAATTTTCTTCTGTCGCAATTTTTTATATTATGTGCTATATTGCAAAAATGTCCGGAAGGAGCTGAAAATTTGAAGAAACTTTAGTATCATAAGCTGCACGCCACTAATAATGCCTACACATTTATTATTATTACTTAGCACATATAATAGGAAAAAGGTTTAACAACTTTTATCTTCTGATATTATAAATATCAAGCGCTACATCGCAAAAATGACCGAAGTGTACGGAAATTGAGGGAAAATTCATTATCACATGCTGCACGCTACTGATAATGCGGAGACTTTTATAAATATTACTTAAAACATTTAAAAGTGTTGAGTTTCAACAATTTTTGTTTTCCGAAATTATTACTTTTAAGGGGGTAGTGTCACAAAACAAAAAAATTAGGAACGCCTTAAAAAAATTTGTACAAGCTAACAATTGTATGTAGAATAACAAAAAAATTACAGACAACCTAGCTTCGCCGTTTTCGAGAAAAAAGTTATCTATTTAACACGTACTGTTATCGGTAAAAGGGAATTTTACAGATTGCGATTAAAAAAAATTTTAAACTTTTCTTAAAGTTAGATAGAATGTAAAATAGTACGTTTGAAACATCATATTTCAATAACAGCATCCGTAGCTTCACCGTTGTTCAGTTATGAGAAATTAGAAGAGTGTATTTCAAGATCCGAAAAGATGCTGCAATGGAGATTTCACCCCCAACATAATGTTGACGTACAATACAATCTCCGAACGTATCTATACTAATACGTATGGATATACAGAGGATTTTTGCCTCATGCAGCGTTGCGACATTTATTTTAACTTGTCTGTTTCGGACCACACAATTTATTTCAGAACACGCATTGACTACAAATTGTGACGCTACCCCCTTAAGTGTTATATCGCAAGCAATAACCAAAATGTACAGAAATTTAAGAAAAATTAATTATCACAAGCTGCACACCACTAATAATGCCTAGATAGTTATTATCATGACTTAGCACATACACTAGGAATAAATTTAAAAATTTTTGAGTTCTGATGTTATGGATATCAAGTGCTACTTTGCGAAAATGACCGAACAGTACGGAAATTAAGGGAAAATCTATTATCACATGCTGCTTGCCACTGATAATGTGAAGACAGTTAATATTATTACTTAGTACATATAATAATATTGAGTTTTGAGAATTTCCCTTTTCCAGATTTATCAATTTTAAGTGCTGTATCGCAAAATTACCAAAAAGTACGAAAAGTACATAGCGCCGAAGGAAAGTCAAGGAATGTATAGTCCTAGTATATGAGTGTCTATCTGTGTAATTGCGTATTAGAAAATACTTGCAATTACCACGCCAATGTAGCAATCCAGTGTTGCTTTATCGACGAGGAGTGTATATATATATATACACAAATGTATATGTATATATCTGTATTAAGCGTATGCACTATAAATTGCGTCCCGTTCGAGTGTGAATAATATCCTGTCAATAAAATTCGGTACATAAATATAGTGCGATAACGCACGAGGCTGTACTAATTAGTGGACCTAACGCATCACTTTTGAAGTAGCAATCGCGCGAGCCAGAGCTCCAGAGAAAGAGAAGAAGAAGCCAACTACGACCTTTTGCCAAGCTACCTCAATCTCGT
Organism: Copidosoma floridanum; assembly: GCF_036245765.1. Taxonomy (NCBI): domain Eukaryota; kingdom Metazoa; phylum Arthropoda; class Insecta; order Hymenoptera; family Encyrtidae; genus Copidosoma; species Copidosoma floridanum. The sequence continues at coordinate 3,585,685 of NW_028321899.1, forward strand.
GCCTGCTGTTACGATCCCGGCCAGCACTTCCACCAGCCAGTGCCAGAACCTTGACCTGCCGACCAACAAGCTGAGGGACGCCGACGACACCGAGGACAAGGGCTGACTTCGATAAGGTCCCTGTCACCGAGGAAGAATCGAGGGCATCCAGCGACGGTGAACCCAGAGATAAAGTAGCCACGTAGGGTCCTAGTGAAAATCGTACGTGAGCGTATGTGTGTGTGCGTTGAGGGTGTAGTGACCGGGTGAGCTGGACGAGCCGGCCCCCAAAAGCGCGAGAAGAGGAGAGCAAGAGAGAAAAAAAGAGAGAGAAAGAGAGAGAGAGAGAGAGAGAAAAGCATGATTATCGTGCCACGTGCGTTTCACCGTATCACGCCGCGATCCCCGAGCCTAGATGCCCGTGTATGTGATCCTGGTGTTAAATAAAGAGATTCTTATTTTCATGGACAAATTGCCCTTTTCCGACAACAATGTTTTCAGGTCACGCCGATCGTTTCTTCCTTATACAGTAGCTTGATTCCCGACGGGCTAACTCCGACAGGACCTATAGGTGAGAGTCTCCAGGAGCAGAACTTGGTTTGGCCAAGCTGCAAGCATCGTTAAGCAGATTTAGGTGCAGTACCATTCGCGTCGTTTCAAGCGTGACCATCGGTAAGTAATTAAGGTGTCTCTGTGTGTTGCTTCAGGACCACCCTGGCCGTGACACCGTACTCGTCGCAGGGCAAGAAAACGCTATGTTACAATCGTCGAGTATCGAAGTATCGGTATGTATATACGTATACTGCATACAGTGCGTCAGTACGTATTTGAAAGAAAGAAATTAAGTCAACATAAATTCTTTTTGTTGTCAAGTTTTATGAATAAATTCTTAATGTACTCAAGTTGTAAAAAATACAAAAAAAAAAAAAAATACTATCTTAGGGGTAAGCTGTGATATCATCCTTAATAGACATTTTGAATGACATATCAAAGCATGGAGGCTGTAAGATATTTCTGAAAAGGAGTTTAGTTTGTCACCAACCACAGGTGTACAAAGAAAGATCGTCATCGCATAAATTTACAAATTTAAAATCACCTGCCATGGTTGAAAATGCTCTGACCATTTGGTTAAAAATTAGTTATTATCATTGAAAACTCGAAATTACTAAAACAAACAACACTATCCTAACTTGTAAAAATAGTAAGGATGTGAGAAAGAATTCAAAGACGCATTTGAAATTAAACCATTGTGTAGCCGCTGCAGTAGGTCATGACCTAGTAAACCAAATTTGTTTGCAACAGCCTCTTTACTTTGTGGCTTTTGGAACAACCTCCCGTCTAGCAGTGAGTGTTCTTTTTTTTGAAAAAAGAGGCTGAGGCCACGTTCACATGGCGAGCGTAACGCGTACTGCACAATCATTTGAGCTCATGAGAGTGTGAGAGAAGTTGAATACGCGAACCTTCTCTTACTCTGATGAGCTCATACAGTTACGCGGTACGCGTTCCGCTCTCCATGTGACGGCAGCCTTAGATAAGAGGAAAAACTCTCAAAAGGTGTAATAATATACCAACTTACGGTCATTCTTGGAAAAAAATACTGATATCTCGATACTGTGGATATCGAGTATCAAAGTATCGCTATATGTCGATACCTAAAAGTATTAGCATTGGTATCGATACTTGGACAAAAGTATCAACATGGTATTGCGGTATCAAATAGTATCGCCGATCACTAAATGCACACGTTTTATTATTTAGGTTCCAAAACAAAATTATGACGGTAAAAAAAAAGTCTTTGAGGTGCAATTTTTTCCTCATCTTTGAGAATTTTTCATCATTTGGGCTTAGTTTCAAATGACGGTTTTTTCTATTTTCACTTATAAAATTAGTCATATTAATAAGTTTTACGCCTTTCACCTAACTACAACAAGTTAAAAATTATTTTTCAAAGCTTATTTTCTTTTTGTTTTACTGTTAAAAAACCTCTTATGATTTTTCTTCTGCGACACAATAGTAACTAAGTTTTTTTTTTTTATTCAATGTCAAAAATGGTGGATTTAAAAGAAAACTTTTATGCTTATCTATAAAACAGTATTTCTGGGCCTAGTTGACGGAAATTGACGTTACAAAAACGTCGGAGAGCATTCAATAAAGCGTATAGGCAGAAACTTGCTTTATTCATCAAGTAGTTTGCTTTAGCGTTAAAAACAATTTTTTACTAGTCATCCACTACAGTGGGCTACCAGCTGTTTTGTTACTAAATTAATAATCATAGTTTTAATTACAAACAAAGTCAAATCATAACATTGCTGTACGCAAAATATACTTATTACATAAAAAATACAAAAGGTTGTTTTTTTTTTCACCATGGTCCAATAATTTTGTACTTCTTTATTGTAGTATTCTGCTGTTAAATACTATTGTTTTATCTATTCTAGTTGTCTATGAATCGTGGAAATCAACTAGGGGCAAGTGACCCATTTATTGCAGACTGAAATTTTCGACTACGCTAAATGTCTCATTTCCTGATGTTTTTGAATGTAAATCAAAGCCATTGTACTTTATTTTTATCAGCAGCATCTCATGCGATTAGAAGTAGAAACGTTTTTCTGTTATGTTACATATTTTTCTAAATAATTGTTCTAGTGCTAATATTTCTTGTTTGTATTACTACGCATGGTTAGAAAATCAGCAACGGTCACTGTGCCTCTAACTACTACGCAGGTATTTCTGACACTGTTTACATGCTGAAGCCTAGACCCAAATACTTCGCACCAATTACGACGCACGTCTACAAAGTTTTGTTGTTTAGATTCGTTGAAAATCAAATAAGTAAACAATGATAAATGTCATAATGTCAAGTATGATTCTGGATATAACATTATTATTGTTCAAGCATGTTACAATATAAGACCACAAAAACTTTACTATTTAATTTTCTTATTTTGTTTTACCGTCAAGTGCACAGTAGCTGGTGACTGCGCAGTAATTAGGCCATTTACCTCTAAATTGACTAATTTGATTATCGAAAAAAAAAATACCTTAAATTCAGACTTATCTAAATTAATAAAAAATCCCGGAAACTACAACTAAAAGTTGTCTTTTTAATACAGTTTTTATACTGACAAAACTTTTTATTTGACTCAAAATACAAAATTGAGCTATGCCCGTAAACTGAAACAAAAAATTCGATCCAGTTCATTCTCAGTTGCTATCTCTTTCTTTTTGTCTCTCTCTCCACACCATTACTTGGATTGTTATATTTGTCTTGCACATGGTGGAGGACGCTAATCGCTTCGTGCAGCAATTTGAAACAACGCCACCTACAGGGTAAGAAATTTCGATACCAACTAACAAGAATACACAGAATCTTATGGACCATGATATGTTACATGCATTTACTAGCAGCCCCCCGTCTCGGCTTCGCCCGAGACTTACTAAATAAAACACCGTAGTGTGTTGACATGTGATGTAAAGCATTTTTAGTTAGAAATTTCACACATGTTCCTAATACATCTCAGAACAAAAATCTTCTTATTAAAAACATATTTTTTCGGAATCCATGTAGTTTATTTGGTTCAATAATGAGGTGTAAAAATTCAAAAAAATTATTAAGCTGAAAAGTACCGTGCGTTCTTTGTGCCATAAAATAATCGGTGGCTATAAGAAGCCGTTGATTTACAGTTTCTCCCGCGTAATTCACGAAAATGGCTATTTTTTAAAGCTGTTATGATTTTAAAGCCCCAAAAAATTTATATTAAAAAAAAATTTTTTTTTTATATCTCACAACTTTATTACCAGGGCAACAAAGTCCTAGACCTTAAACCCTACATTTTAATTGCCACAAAAACACAAATACATTTTCTACTCATTAAAAAATCTGAAGTAGGATCTTTAAAGATTTCAGAGATTGCTGTGAGGGTACAATGAAAAGCTGATCTCTCACGTAATAGACTCTTTAGTTGTCAATTTTGACGCTGCTGTTTTAATCTCGATAAATTTTCTGCGTCAGTTTCTTGACGCCTAAGTAAAATTGTATTTATTAGATACACTTGAAGTTTTTCTTCCGATTCACCCTCTTGCAACTTTTGGCATGCTTAAAATTTGTGTGACCCCTAAAGTGTGTTTTCTGTCAACTTTGTTAAGTTCTAATATATTTGTTGGCAAGGTAGTTCGACGTCCGATGGCCCTAAAAAAGACCGGTGAGCTTTTTAAGTTAACTCTTTTTTGACTGCAGTTAACAGCAATTGTGACCTGGATACCTCAGGGTGATCTTTTCTGGCTTGCTGTTAAAGACCCAGACTGATTGGGAGAAAAATTACAAAGTCCGAAGCTTCGGGGCTAGTTGTAGTGCTCTTTCTCAACGTCTCCCGGTATAACGTCGAAGACGTTGGTGTCTAAAGCACCTTTTTTATTTGCAGATTCAGTTGTTTTGATGATCTTAGATGGGGAGATTGGTTAGTGATACTTGTCCAGTGGAGGCTGTCCCGTTGGCTCAAGTTTTTTTTCTACATAGCTGTTATAGGTTTGCCCAACGCAGACTTTGGAGAGGATCAGTGATTCTTGGTTGAATTCTTAGAGTCGAGAGGGTAATATAGGGTCGACGGTCACTGGGGTTCCCAGCCTTGCGGCGAACAACTCCGCTTGTGACGTCTGACAGTGAATGGCTGACTTGGTTTAATAGTGCCCGTCTTTAGTTAATATAGTCTTTAAGTCGACAAATCGCTTCCGGAAATGGTAGTAAAAATGTATTTGTTGGCAAGGTAGTTTACATTTAGGTGGCCCCTAAAAAGAACCGATGAAATTTATGGTTAAGTAGGGAACGTAAATACTTGTAATGGCCCTAAAAAGCGCCAGTGGTGAAACTTCCAGGCTATTCTTTATTATTATTCCTGATGATGAAGAGCTGGCTACGGGTTGCTTGATTCTTACCCTGGGAGTCTCGATATACGAAGACTGTGATGGAGGAGGGAGGTACGCTGCTGACCAAAGAATATCTCGTCTCGGGTCGTTCCCCGGATAACCTACCGCTCATCGTTAGACGGGAATATGTGGGTAAGCGCATTGGGGACGCGACGACAAAGAAGGTAGCCGTTGTGGCTGCCCATGCCCCTCAGAGCTCAGAGCTGTTTTCTTCCCTTGCTTACATTTGTAGCCACAAATTCTCTAACTGCACCAGGTGGGGTAGAGGAACTTCCTCACAACTCTGATGAGTTGGAGCAGATTGTGCTCTGGCTAGATATGTCTCCTGGTATTGTGGCAGAGACGGCATCGGTTGGAAATAATTTTTTTTTTTTGATCGCACTCGTCGAGATTCAGGGTAAATGGACACGTAGGTCCCTTCCCCTTTAGAGAAGAGTGTTGTCCGTAACCGGGATACCCGGCTGCAAGACTATCATCTGCATTCTCAATTCAGCTCGTTGAATTGCCGAAGTTCGACTACAACATTATGGAGACGCTGCAGCCTTTAATAACCACACTTATTTAATTATGTTGCAGGTAGCTTCGATTTAATATCGACGCCACCTAGCGGATTTTACTGAACTAAAGTGAAAAGCTGGTGTAATTTTGCAAAACTTTAAGCTCATTTATTGCTATTGTTATTAAATTTTTCAAGATAAAAACTATACTAAAACCATCTAGGAAGTATCATGAATCAGTGTGCAAAACTTCAACAAAATCGGTTCAGTAGTTTTCGCGGTTAGCGATTACAACGGTTTTAGCGCTTCTGCTTTATATATTAGTAAGATTTCAACGATAATATATATTCAATAACTGATGGAATTTTTTGAGGTGTTGAGTATACTCATGAGTTAAAAAATACATATTTATAATGCCCTAATAAACAAATTTTTTTCTACCTAATATGCTGGTATTTCATAAGTGTGTATCGTGGTTTTACTCGAATATCAGTTTATTTTTCGGAGTACTCCTAAATCAGCACATTAGAAAAAAGTATTCAGAATGCTTACTTACACATTTTCATTTCATACTAGAAATGTATTTCTTATTCTTCATGAAATGAAACGAAAGTATTATTTGCCATTAATAAGCTATTTATGACTGAAAAAACTTTTCTAAGTTGTGATATATTTTTTATTGTTAAAATAAACACTTGGAATCTATCGTTGTCTATGAGATGATACATATTCTTTGTTAGTTAGCACCGACATTTTTTCTCCTGCAGGTGGCGTTGTTTTTAATTTCTGCACGAAGCGAATAGCTTGGCTTCGCCGGCACCGCCGGTATTGGCCGCTGGCTCCATCTTTCTAAGTCTTACAGTAATGGCCGGAATCATCTTAGTGATTGTTTTTCTCAAGATATTTTGTAAGTCAACATGTTGCAAAAGTGCCTAACTGATAGCAAATTTTCCGCCGTACACGATAATATCATCATGTTTGGCGTATCTATTATCGTTGACGAGATATTTGCAAAATAAATCGGTAAACCTGTTTTTCAAAATGACGCCATATTTTTTTGGAGTTTTTATATTTTTTTTCGTCTTTTTTGGGTTTGATTCTCCAAGTTTATGAAAAACCATCACTGCATATCTATTTCTCAATTCAAAGGTTTAGTGACTGGTCTACAAACTGCACTACTGGCAAAAAAGTTTTCATTTGAAACGTACGTCGTATCCACCAGAGTAACAATCGCAGTAAGTTATCAAGGAAATTTGTACCTGAATGCAAGTGTGAGCGGCCTTTTGGAAAGTAAACACGAACTATACGAGAAGTGCAGCAAATTAGCTGTTATGTCTACGTAGAATAATAAGTTTATCATTTTATTAAATCCTAAACAATGCAACCTCTATTTTATCATAAAATTAATTAAATAACTAAGTTAAAATCTCAATTTTATAGTTCATCGAAAAGGTGTATCTTGTAAGAGTTATCGACGGTTATTAGTAGCAAAATGTTTTTCTGTCGGTCGTTATAGTTGTCCTAAGCTACAATGATTTAGCCATGTCTGGGATTAAAACGAATATAATTTCACTCTAGACATACATACTTTTTTTGTATAGTATAGTATTAGTATAATACGTCCGGGTACACAAAGGTACACTTCCCCGGGAAAACTAGTGACCGACAGAAAAACGTTACCGGCGAATTGCTCTTTCAAGAAACACCTTTTTAATTAACTAGTAAATTAAAACATTAAATAAGTCCTCTCATTAATTAGATAATAAAGTGAAGACTAGATCATTAAGGGTTTGGTAGATTAAAGAACTTATTCTATTTACACGTAACAGCTGATTTGCTGCGACTCTCATACAGTTTAAATGTACTTGCCGAGAGGATGCTAACACTAGCATTTCAGTAGTAAGCTTCGAGGGAGTGAGCGGACAATCTTCGGACTGCTCATGATTGGTCGACCGCCATTTAAGGCTCATGGGGAGTTTATTCAAATACTTGTATATATGTATATATCCATACGTATATGGATATCGTGACGTATATATATGATAAATGATGCGTTTTCAAGCTCACGCCTTTCCCATGAGCCACAAATGGCGGATACTATCTTCTCACTCCCTCGAAGCTCACTACATTTCAGGAAAAATGAACTTGCGAAACTATGAGTCAGAAGCGAATCACTGCAAGGCCTACAATCAAGTGGCTTTACGTAAAATTTCAATTCTTCACGGGATCCTGGTTTTTATCAAGCAGTCGTCATGCCAACCAAGTGACATCATTTTTTATTATGAGCCCATTTACAATATTTTAATATATATATACATATATATCTTATAAGTGTACAATTTATTCGTTGTCATGCGTATGCAACGTGGTATAAAAGTGTTGTAAAAGTTAACCTGCAAAATATGTTTTATTTAATGATTCACGGAAATTATTATGTATACACATACTTATTCATGAGTAGCCTGTGGACGGAAAAGGAGCCAGGTAAATCAACTGCTCATAACTAAGGCTAAAGACTGACTGTTTATTATATTCATACTTATAAGCTACAAGGTGATATGATAAAGATGTGTGTATAAACACACACATATGTATTACACAACGCTTTACGCTATGTCAATGATTCACAGTCGGATTCACATATACCACATCCTTTCCTACTTAATAATTGCAAAAACAACTACAATATATTTATTAATAAATGAGTAACCATATAACGGTTTACAGGCTTTGTAATACGCGTTGATTTTCTTACAATATTGTTTTGTAACTCGCCTTGTCGTAATTTATTATCATCGTACAAATCGTTATTCATCTCACGCCAATGTTTTATCTGGTCGTAGTGTCTCTTATGTTCTCCTCCCCCTGCGAATTTTATCAAACAACTTCTCGGAGAAATCTCACTTACAACTTTCGCTTTTGACATTTTCGGATAGTCTTTACGAAAATCCCTTGCAATTACTACGTCTCCTTTTTCAAAAGTATCTTTTCTAACACCTTTAAAATTTTTAATTTGATCGTATTGCTTTTCTTCAATTATTTTTCTGCCATCAGGACGCAGTAATTGCAATGGCGTTCGCAACTCTCGATTGTATAATAATTTAGCCGGTGTCTCATTGGTAGTTACATGTTTTGTTGTTCGGTACGTGAATAAAAATTTATTAATTGCATTTTGCACGCTAATAGATTGACTATCGACTATAGATTTTACTTTCCTTTAGAAAGTTTTTACAAAGCCCTCAGCAGCGCCGTTAGTTGCTGGATGTTTTGGTGCTGCGAATGTGTGTTCAACACCTATTTTCTTTAAATACTCGAGAAACTCATCGCTCTTAAATTGAGAGCCTGAGTCTGTTACTAAATGATGGGGCAGGCCGTGTCGAGAAAAAATTTCTTGAAAAATTTTTACAGTATGATCTGTTGACATATTTTTTACAATGTAAGCTTCGGGCCATTTTGAATATGCATCTATAACTAACAAATAAGTATAACCCAAAAATGGCCCCGCAAAATCCGCATGAATTCTGTGCCAAGGTTGGTTGGGCCATGGCCAGGGTGAAAGCGTGACTCTGCGAGGAACGTCATTCACCTTAATACAAAATTCACAATATTTTGCCTTTCTTTCTAAATGTTCATCTATGTTCGGCCACCACACAACCGACCTTGCCATACTTTTCATTTTTACTACTCCAAAATGACTATCATGTAAATTTTTTATAATATGTGTTTGTAGTTTAAACGGTATTATGACACGCTGTCCCCACATAAGGCATTCTTTTTCAATTGTTATTTCAACTTTTCGTAACGCATAAGGTTTTAACTCTTTAGGCCAATTTTTTAATTTACATTCTGGCCATCCGGTTAATGCCATTCTCTTTACACGAGACAGATCTTTGTCTTTAGCTGTTTCTCTCGCTACAGCTTTATAATTCAAACATCCAATTTTACTTTCAATTACGTAATGTAAATATGTATATTTTCTTTCTGTGTTTAAAATTTCACTTTGTGTTTCATCTGTTACGCAAGGTAATCTTAATAGACTGTCTGCTACAATATTCTCTTTGGTACTTATATTTTTAATTTTTTGGTTAAATGCACTCAAAAAATACGACCAGTTTTGTAGTCGACTCGCAGCCATTCTCGTTATACCTTTTTCAGGTGAGAAAATTCTACATAATGGTTTATTATCGCTTCTTATTGTAAATTCTCTTGCATATAAATAATCATAGAATTTTGTTACACCAAAGATTATTGCCGCAGCCTCTCTATTAACTTGCGAGTAATTCTCTTGCGCTTTCGTTAAACGGATTGATGCGAACGCTACAGGTTTTTCCACATCTGAGTATGGCTGACTAAGAAATGCACTTAAACCATATGGTGAAGCGTCACACGTTAATATCAATTTTAAAGAAGGATCATAATTAACAATTATTTGCTTTAATGCTACTTTCGCGCTCTCGAATGCTTTGTGACAATCGTTAGTCCAATTAAATTTCTCGCTATTATTACACTTATATAAAGGTGCTGAAATTTTTGCTCTATTATTAAACAACCTTCCATAGTAATTTATTTTTCCTAATAATAATTGAAGTTCTTTATGATTCGATGGGGTTTTCATTTCGACAATTGCCTTATATTTATTCTCGTCAATACTAATATCATCATTGCACAATTTATACCCTAAGTACGTTATTTCCTTTTTGAAAAATTTACATTTATCTAATCGACCTTTTAATCCGCTTTCTTGTAATCTAGTTAGTACTTTGTCTAAATTTATCAAATGTTCTTTATCCGTGCCACCAGTAATTACAACGTCATCTGCGACTACTGCTACCCCTTCAATGTTTTTTAAAATTTCCTCGATCATTTTCTGAAAGTAGCCAGGACCTGATGCTATTCCATACATTATGTACAAACAACGAAATAAGCCTTTATGAGTATTAATAGTTAATAAATTTTGTGAATTTTCATCCACAGGAACCTGCAAAAATGCATCTTTTAAATCTATTTTTGAATAACGTTTCACTTCGTTTAACCTGTTGTTCTTATTTCGAGTCTGCAATCTAGCTATAGCGTGGTCAAAATTGGGGGGTGCATATCTTATAGTTTTTAACTGAAGGTTCACTGTAACTTTGAAATCTGCACATAAACGAACGCTTCCATTTGGCTTTATTACAGGTACTATAGGAGTAGCCCATTCACTTGTTTTAATTGGCTCAATAATTTTTTTTTCTACTAATCTATTTAATTCTTGTTCAACTTTTTCTTGTAGCGCAAATGGGATTGAACGTGCTAACATATATGAGGCATTTCACGTCAAATCGCACAGGCTGCGCGCGAGACCACTTTTCATGCTTTGATTACAGTATCAAATTAATGAGAAAGATAAATCGGAGTAAGCATTTTCAACGTATTTTAACCTCAGCTTTTCAATGAAATTGTTAAAATTACAAAAAAAAGTCAACATAACTTCAAAAAAATATAAAACATGTTGTATCTTCAAAAGGGTGTCTCGAATCTTTTTTTTTATTATCTAAAACGAAAGAGGAGGTTTTTTTACGTTGGTATAGTGATTTTCAGAGTGTCCACTATTATATTATTCGAGAAATCTAACGTCAAAGTCTATGCTCTCGTGCCGCCGCGATGGACGGCCTGGCAGCGGCCGTAGCGCCGCATTCGTACCATATCTTACGTTTGAAAACAACGCAATATTCCTAATAAATGTTTTATAATAAAATAAAGTATTGACATGTTTACATAATAATAAACAATTTGTATTTATTAAAACTTAAATTTAAACTTTAATACTGTACACTCTGCAATATATTATTGTATCGTGTATAAACAATTAAATATTTTTCTTTACCTTTGCAGTTTTCTTAAAAGTAGATTTTTTAATTTTTGGATTGGAAATTTTCGGAAATGTTTGAAATATTAAACGTAAAGATGTATGACGCAGCTTAAATGTGTTTTCATCAAGAGGGATGAATGCGTGATATCGAAGAGTTCCTGGTATCATTTTAGCCTTATCAACCCTTATCAACCCAGCGAGAAAAGCTAGCTTACAAAACACTTCTCGAAATAGAATTTTAACAGCTGAAGACCTTTACAAATGGGCAAAAGGCCAAAGCAAAGAAACCAAGGTATTCTTCAGTAATAAAGAATCTTACAAGGAAGCTGCTTTGAAATTGAAAGAAAGGGTTGATAAGGCTAAAATGATACCAGGAACTCTTCGATATCACGCATTCATCCCTCTTGATGAAAACACATTTAAGCTGCGTCATACATCTTTACGTTCAATATTTCAAACATTTCCGAAAATTTCCAATCCAAAAATTAAAAAATCTACTTTCAAGAAAACTGCAAAGGTAAAGAAAAATATTTAATTGTTTATATACGATACAATAATATATTGCATAGTGTACAGTATTAAAGTTTAAATTAAAGTTTTAATAAATACAAATTGTTTATTATTATGTAAACATGTCAATACTTTATTTTATTATAAAACATTTATTAGGAATATTGCGTTGTTTTCAAACGTAAGATATGGTACGAATGCGGCGCTACGGCCGCTGCCAGGCCGTCCGTCACGGCGGCACGAGAGCATAGACTTTGACGTTAGATTTCTCGAATAATATAATAGTGGACACTCTGAAAATCACTATACCAACGTAAAAAAACCTCCTCTTTCGTTTTAGATAATAAAAAAAAAGATTCGAGACACCCTTTTGAAGATATAACATGTTTTATGTTTTTTTGAGGTTATGTTGGCTTTTTTTTGTAATTTTAATAATTTCATTGAAAAGCTGAGGTTAAAATACGTCGGAAATGCTTACTCCGATTTATCTTCCTCATTAATTTGATACTGTAATCAAAGCATGAAAAGTGGTCTCGCGCGCAGCCTGTGCGATTTGACGTGAAATGCCTCATTTTTGGGTTGAGCCCCTTCTTTTAATTCTAGTTTAATTTTACCTTTCGTGAACAACCCTTTGCTTTTTTCAAAAAACGATCGATATTTCAGTGAAATTTCCTTTAAATTTTCTTTATAGACTTCTGTTGATTCGAGCGAATGCAAATTTAATTCTTTATACAAGGGCCACAAATTCAAAGCATTTAACCACGATCTACCAATAATCGGGGGTCCCGATGACTTTGTTACGTAAACACCTGTTATAATTTCAATATTATTCACTCTAACATTTAATTTTTTTAATATACCAATTGGTTTATTTATACTTCCATCATGATTTATAAATTCAACATTGGGCTCGAACATTTCGATTTTTCCAAAATAATTTTCTTTTAATTTTATAGGTATGATTGGCATAGCCACACCGGAATCAATTTCCATTTTAATTTTAATTCTATTTATTTCTACACTCATGTACTGCGGTTTAACACAAACTTTTCCAGGAATATAATTATTACTCATGTTATACATACTCGCTTTCTCAGAAAATAAATCATTTAACTCTTCGGCTACGCTATCGTTATCGCTACTCTTATCTTCGGTACCTAAAGATCCTACACGATTCACTGTGGGTGATGAGTAATTCTTATTATTCTCATTTTCTCGACATACACTTTTGAGATGCCCACGCTTATTACATAAATATCACGTAGCATTAATATACCTACAATCGCGAGCTAAATGATTCGGATTACTACAACGATAACACTTCAAGTGTGTTGACGATTGTTGATCACGCGAGGTCTGATGCCTCTGCTTGGGTTGCTGGTATTGTTGTTTACCTTGCTGCCTGATCTGCTTGTTTGCCGGCTGGCTCATTCTACTTGAATATTTTGAATTTGACCGTTCATTCATCTTGTTGAATTCTTTCTTCTGTTTCTCCTGATACTGTTCATGACTATGTAATGTTTCAGCTCCTTTTTCAGCCGCTTCTGATCCTAAAGCTTTTTTTAATGCTGTATCTAATTTTGGTGTCTCGATTTTCAATAACTCTGCTTTAATAGACTTGCTTCAAATTCCAACAATTAATTGATCTAAAATCTGATCATCTCCATCTCCATCTTTAAATTTACAATTATTCGTCAACTCTTGTAAAGCAGTTACGTATTCACCAATACTTTCATTTTGATTCTGCATACGTTGTCTAAAACAGTTTCGATGAACCAAGTAAGATACTGGTGGTTTTGAATACTCCTTTACCACCTTAACTATCTCCTCGTACGTTTTTTCTCCAGGCTTCTTTGGCTTACATATCTTATCAATTACATCATACGTTGCTGCGTTAACTTTACTTAATGAAATGGCTCTCTACTTATTGGCATCAATCACATCGTTTGCTATAAAATATTGCTCAAGGCGATCTATTAATTTTTCCCAATCGTCTTTACGGATATCGAAATCTAAATTTGCAGAAACCTCCATTTTCTTAACTCGTCTAACATCAATAATCACTTTGTTATCTTCTTCTTTATCGTCCTAAGATTCTTTTTTATTTTCAACTGTTTTACCTTCAATATCTTCTAAACTTTTTATTTGTTCTTCACGTCCAGCAGCTATTTCTTGCCGTACAAACACCCGTAACTTTTCTCTTAACTCAGCTAGTGTATCCTCTCTTTTTACCTCAATGCCGTTTGCATGACACAATAAAAATATTTCCTCCTTGTTCAAATTTTGTATCCAAGCAGTTCCTTGTACACCCGGTATTCGTACTATCTTTCATTATTGTAGTATTTACTTTTTACTTTACACTCCTTATAACACTTTTATCCTCGTCGCCAGTTATTATGTATACACATACTTATTCATGAGTAACCTGTGGACGGGAAAGAAGCCAGGTAAATGACCTGCTTATAACTAAGGCTAAAGACTGACTGTTTATTATATTCATACTTATAAGCTACAAGGTGATATGATAAAGATGTGTGTATAAACACATACATATGTATTACACAACGCTTTACGCTATGTCAATGATTCGCAGTCGGATTCACATATACCACAGAAATTTCATTTCCTTTTTCCTAAAAATCGTTTCTTTTTACTTTTTACCAAGCGATATAAAGACAGACAGCAAAGATAAGATGCACTAAACGCAGATTTATCTTAAAAATATTAAATAATAAATTAATATGTGCGAGGCATTAGCAGTGGCGTGCACCTCGTAATACTGTATTTACCCTAAGCTTCCGTACTGTTCGTAATGTTTGCGATATAACACTTAACAGTAATAATTCCAGTAGACAAAAGTTGTTGAAACTTATATGTTCTGTATGTATAAAGTAATATCCATTATAAACTAGGCATTATCAGTGGTATTCAGCTTGTGATAATAAATTCTCCCCAAGTTTCCGTACTTTTCGGTAATTTTTGCGATATAGCACTCATTACTGATGATATCTGAAGACAAAAATTGTTAAAACTTTTAAGATAGTTGTTATCTAAATCAAAGTATCTAAAAAGGTACGAAATTTTTAGCAAAACTAATATAAGTGTCTAGAAATATGTGTAATAAATTTGAGATTGATTTACCACGTCGTTATTGAAATATCCTTGTCAAAAATCATTTTTTTAACATTGGATCAATGGTGCAAGCACTATATAGCCCCATTACTCTAAAAAGTGTAACTTACCGCATATCTATAAATATTAAAAAACCATGAAAACTACCTTGGACAGTGAAGGAACACATACATTTTTTTGAGAATTTTTTACCATACAGTTTTTAAGTAATAGTAATCAAAAAAGTGCTCCTTGTTTGATTTTGGAACAGAACCAAGTAAGTATTGCGTATAGGGCAACGGTACATTGTCACATGAGTACAAGCAGATAGATGTATGTGTTTATGTACGTATAAGTGCACAAAAAGGCATTCAAATTTCTCTCTGATATTTTGAATACGGGACGATATATGAACATAACCTTGGTATTGTATATCTATACATACGAATGACTTATATATTGGGAGACAACTTCCTTAACTATTATACGTGCTTGGTAATAATAATGATTGTTTAGGCATTATTAGTGGCGTGCAGCTTGTGGTAATAAATTTTTCCTAATTTTCCGTTCTTTTCGGTCCTTTTTTCGATACAGCACCTAATATTGATCATTCCAGAAGAAGAAAATTGTTAAAACTGATAACTATAATAGAAATCAAATAATAATTCTAAGTTTCTATGCATTATTGGTGGCGCGCAGCCCGTATTGTCGTATTCAACCTGAATTTCGGTAACTTTCGGCCTTTTATTGCGATGTAACACTTGAAATTAATAATTTTTAAAGACGAAAATTGTTAAAACTTATCACTTTTATAGGTTTCAAGTAAAACTAAAAAGTGTCCATGCATTATCAGTGGCGTGCAGCTCGTAATGCTGTATTTACTCTAAACTTCTGTACTGTTCGTAATTATTGCGATTAAACACTTGAAGTTAATAATTCCGGAAGACAAAAATTGTTGAAACTTATGACTTCTATATGTACTATATGTAAGTGTTATCAATAAATGTCTATGCATAATCAGTAGCGTGCAGCTTGTGATAATGAATTTTCCCTTACTTTCCGTATTTTTCGGTCATTTTTACGATGTAACACTTGAAATTAAGAATTCTGGAAGACGAAAATTGATGAACCTTGAAACCATTGTTTAGACTAACTGATAAGATTAAAAGTCTAGGCATTATTAGTAGTGTGCAGCTTCTAATACTAAATTTTCCTCAATTTTCCATATTTTTTAGTCATTTTTACGATATAACCCACAAAATTTAGAATTTCGGAAAAGGAAATTTGTTGGAACCAATGACTATTATAGAAACAAAATAATATTACCAATTTTATAGTCATTATTAATGGCGTGCAGCTAGTAATGCTGTATTTAACCTAATTTTCCGAACTTTTTGATTATTTTTGAGATATGGCACTTAATATTATTAATTCCGAGAAACAAAAATTGTTGAAACTTATAACTTTTATATGTGCGAAGTGATCACAACAATTAATGTCTAGGCATTATCAGTAGCGTGCAGATTGTGTTAAAAAATTTTACTTAACTTTCCATATTTTTTATTTCATTCTATTTTTCATTGTCATTTTTGCGATGTAACATTTGAAGGTACTAATTTTAGAAGGCAAAAATGGTTAAAAGTTCAAACTATCCTAGATATTTTGTATTATTACTACGTGTCTAGGCATTATTAGTTGCGTGCAGTAAGTAATTTTTTACAAACCCCAAATTTCCGTACTTTTCGATTATTTTTGCGATATAACACTTACAATTAAAAATTCGAGACACCGAAAATTTTTGAAACTTCTCACTTTTATATGTACTAAGTAATAATAATTAATGTCTAGGCATTATCAGTGGCGTGCAGCTTGTGACAATAAATTATCTCCATCTTACCGTATGTTTCTGTCATTTTTGCTATATAACATTTGAAATTCTGAATTCTGGAAGGTAAAACTTGTTGAAACTCATTACTATTATATTTTCCTTATAATATTACTGTAAGTTTAGGCATTATCAGTGTCGTACAGCTTGTAATATCAGACTTCATTGAAATGTAGCTATTTCGTGGTCTTTTTTTTACTGATAAGCTTAATAAATAATACGTTCTGGTACAGTACAAATTTTGGAAGACATTCGCGATGATATTCAGTTCAGTACTTGTACGTTAATGGACTTGAACTGAGTGAGTTTTTCTTTTTACCATGAATAAAAATATGCACAAACTTTGCAACCAGTGCATTAATGTTAACGTAAGTCGTTGGTACATCAAAATGTTATAGTATTGTATGTATATATTGAATATTAGCCAACATAAAATGAAGCATAAGTTAGACAAAGATTGTGCTGCAAGGGAAAATAAGTTTAAAGTTATCTATGCATTTAGGTAAAAAGTAGGGGGAATGTTTATGTTGATTTAAAGGGGAAAAAAACTGTGACTACTTTTGAACAAAAATAGTATTGTGGAGTTCAAAATAGTAAAACATACTCTGAGTATAAAGCTAAGAAATCAAAATACTATCTTTAAGGTTTATAACTCAGGTAGGAAGATATCAACTATTGTGTTAACCAATGTAAAAAGAGGTTTGGATAAATGATTTTTGTGAATTATTCCAGCGACTTAAAACTTAAACATTAGAGAGCAAAGAAATTTATATACTTGTTGTTTACTTAAGAGTGAACATATAGGCTGTCTTCTCTGTATATCTCGCCCGTTAGCGTCAAGAGGACGGATTGCTGGAGAATTGAGGTAGGGATATTCGCGTGCGTATATAGAGTGAATTGACTCTCTGTGCGCGAGTTTCCCTCCTTTTTGTAATTACGCGTTCTATCTTTTTCGGCACTCGTTCGCCCAACACAAGCGCTGCCTTATCCTTCTTGCCTTTCGACCGTCGAAGCGATCTGACGCTTCTGCGAAGCAGTCTCTTCCTCGCCATAGAGTTAATTGGCAGCGCCTTTACACCAGGGGCTAAATTATACTCTTTGGGAGAAGTCTACAGAAAACCTAGTCTCTGGCTGATTGTCATAACGTATAGCTATTAACAATTAGCGTTTTTTTAGTGTCAAGTCAAAAAAAAATCGAGGTACGTTCGATTTTTTGTGCATTCTTCTGACGAGCGACTGGCACAATCGTTGCCTCATAGAAGACATCGCCTTTATTTTGTTTTGAGTAACACTTTTCTCGTGAACTTTCCTACACCACTAAATCTTGTAAATTCGAAGCAGAATTTCTTTGGTCAATAAACTTTGTCTTGAAAGAAATCTTTACTACTAGGAAAGTTCTTTATTTGTGACCACTGTATGCTATATCATATGTTCTTCTGCATCAAAAAACCCTCGACGCAACATCACAACAATTTCCACATTGCAGTTTGAATTGACAAAAACAAAACCATTCACCTGGACTTTTCACTTTCTCGAGTCACGAGAAAAGCCCAGTATACATAAACACTAATGAATCTTATTACTTTTATCCACGGGTAAATTATACACCGAAATTATCAGGCAAAGGTTGATAATAATGATTGAGAAAAAGAATTCTTTGCTTGAGAGTCATGTAGATTATTAGAAAACAAAGTCTAGTGTAAGTAAGAATCATACCTTAAATCTCATATTTAAAAAATCACAAGGATTGAAACGAAAGGTACGTTTAAATTTTTTAATCTCTAGGTAGCTTTGGACACAACGTGCATCATCCCAATACAATTGTTATATCCACAAAGACTGAAAGTAGCTTCGTAGATCTAGCTAAGGGTTTCAATTCAGCTGATTGGCTGAAGACTTAGGAGGCAAATCCTTTAGTATACTCTGGAAATTCGATGAAATCTTGCGTTTAAGATCATGAAGCATAACAAGGGCTAATCAAAAGAACTGCTTTGACAATGATGGACAGGTACGAGAATCAATTTTAAATGAAAACTTAACCACGTATTGGCAGTGGAAATTCAGGAATGTGTATTACTAAGGAACTCAAAGTACGCATGTTCATTTTAACTCAATCTTGATTTCAACGATAAGGAATCCTCAAGCGACCAGAATTTGTGCGCTAAATCACTGAGTTGAGCTTTTCCTGTATTCATCAGAGATTTCTTATTTGAATTAAAATTCAAGGATAAGGGGAATTATCCAGAAATTAACCAACCAAGTTGAGACATTCAAACTATGGGCATATTGGGAGCAATGTTACGGACTTCACTACTGATAATTACAGCGTGGGCTGAAGATCCAGAAGAACGTAGTTCAAGTTGTAGTTATCAGGATTAGCCAGTAAAGAAACAAGTAAATTTAAATTAATTTTTCTTGAAATATGCCACAAATACTAAGCTCTCATTGATTTGAATTTGTACGCTAATAAAATATGTCAAGGTGCCTTAATAGTCAAACGTATGTCATAGAGATGCACCTTATGCGAGAGCTAATCAAAGCCATCAATGCTGACGGATATAAATGGCCGATGCCAGCCAGAGTTAATAACTTTTTCCTTAAGCAACGAGTCTGGTACTTTAGCTAGGGAGCTTTACTCTTTAAAGCCCTGTTGTGTATTCATTCGATACCACAATAAATGGAAAAATATCTTTATATTTGATGGTTACTTTTTATATAATACCTTGCATATTATACTATAGCAAGACAGGCCATAAAATGGCTACTGTAGTCTTTTAGTTTTCTCCGTTCACCAGGGAGCTACTTTCTTGTGTTTAGTGGATAAAGAACGAATCTCCAGGGCAGTATGAGCCATAGCTATCCTCTAAGTAAGGTAGCTGATAAACAGGCAGATCTTAAGAGTAGTATGAACTGGAGAAATCTCAGGGCATTGGCGAATTACCGCACCCAAAGGTAGCATCAGAGAGTAAATAATTTGGACATAATAGTGCAAGTCATCCCGGGGACGTTGCATATCACGAGTCAGGAGCATTACGAATCTGACTGCATCTCTACACACTTCCACTGAGGAATCTCGTAATACATGTTGGGGGCACTATGCATCCAGCGTCATACCTATAAGTCCTTATTCTCTTCCATCCTTCTTAAAAGTGTAAATCAGAAATACTAACGTATACGAATATATGGCGTCACGTTTAAGAACTCTATTGTAAAAGCATACATCAAATTCCAATAAATATATTTATACATAGTAACAACCTTCACAGGATAAAACCAGATTCTCACAAGAACTTATGTCTATTAGCTGACAATCTACGGGAGGTTGACATGACGAGAATTTAGGTACTATTAAAGCCTTAACGAGAAACTTTGATTTACTTAAAAAGTTTGATTTACAGTGAGGCTCAAGAGTAAAATAGACTAAATGGGTAGTTGTCATGGGCACAGTGTTATCAACACTAGATAACGTAGTGCTAACAAGTTTTTGTTTGAATTACAATAAGTCGTAGGCTAATATTAAAGAGCCTAATAAACTACTAACAAAAATTCTGGCAATCAAAAGAAACACTCAAGAGCATCAAATCTCATTATCGTCGCAAAACTGTAAGTAAACGCTAGGCAACCATGTCTTTTTCAATTTTATTCGCAAATGTGTTTTTGTCAGTGTAATTTGGTAATTCAACACAAGAGGAAGTAGACTCTTTAGAAATGATAGTGTGATGAGCTTTATTGCAATGATAACACTAATATGAAGAGCACTCTTTGTGCTTGTGTGACCCAAAGCAGTTAAGGCATAACTGATGGTCTCGTAGTAAAATCTACTTCTTGTTTCAAGACAGAGATATAAAGGCATCACGAGAAGTCAACTTGTAGGCCCCTGATGAGAGAAAGATTCATTTGGGTTCAAGGATACTGTTTGTCCTCTTTAGATGCATTATAGGGTGGTACTTTATGTTTGTTGACGAATATCAGTTTTTCCATCCCCAAGAGTCTTGTATACTTTGCGGAATTTCTTCAGTTCTCAAACTCTCCGCAAAAAGAGAAAGAACAAATGTCAGAAAGACCTAAACTTTGATCATTTACTTGAAATTATGTCCGAAAGTAAAAGAATAAAACCATCAAGTTCGCCCAGGGCACCATAAAATAATAATCTTTAAGGACATCGTACTAATATTCCTTGAAATAATCATGATAAGCTAATAGGGGGTCCAACACCTTAATTTTCAAATTAAGTTTAAGTAAATTTAAACTGGTCAAAAAAATCGGAAAGCTGTCAAAGTTTAGAATTAGCCTGACCTTTGGTCAACTTAGATTGACATAACTTTTTGAAACTGCTAAAGGCATTTTTGGTTTTCCCAGACGAGGCAATCTGCACAGCATTCAGAGCATCCATTTTAAAACGTACAGAAAAATGTTAATGCTAAAAGCTCGTCAACACTGAGTTCAGTCAAGTCAAAACGTATAAAACATAGTGTGCCAAGGTTTCATCTGAATTTATAATACCATTGAACAACTTTAAAGTAATTTGCGCTAATATTACAATTAAATACAACCCACGAATATAACTCACATAGTCTAAGAAGTTACAAGGTACTATCTAACGACAAAGTATGTCAAGGGACGTTTATTAGTTTATTCACAAAAGCTTTACTAAATATGATCAGCAGTAACGGCTTCAATCAAGGCCTGCAGCGAAAGTAACAGCGACGAAGATAAGCCTACAGAGCAGGCAGAAGCAGCACAGAAGAATTCTGCAGAGCAGGCAGCAGTGACGTAGACAGAGCCTGCAGAGCAGACAGCAGCGTACAAGAGGCCTGCAGTAACGTAGTTTTCTTGGTCACTGGCTCAAAACGTTAGTTACACGTATAGTGGTAGTAACGCAGAGCTGAATATTCATGAGGCAAACTTCGCAATCCATACATCAGCTAAACTAGACAACCGTAGTGATGCTTGTTTGACAAGGCTAACTGCATTAAATTCTGTGTAGACCCGCTTAAGTACATACGAAGTACCACATCCACCTTGACACGTAAACAGAGCGTGGAAGAAAAAGCCAAGTTAGCCGACTTTTTAAGCATTACAACAACTGAATGTATAATACGACTAAACTTCTCTCCCCTGTCATCCAGAGCAGAGGGTGATGTTTGATATTAAATGATGATATCGACTGTATAATTTCTAAT
Organism: Copidosoma floridanum; assembly: GCF_036245765.1. Taxonomy (NCBI): domain Eukaryota; kingdom Metazoa; phylum Arthropoda; class Insecta; order Hymenoptera; family Encyrtidae; genus Copidosoma; species Copidosoma floridanum. The sequence goes on from NW_028321899.1 coordinate 3,607,621, forward strand.
TAGCCAAAGTAAGAGGAGAAAATAAAACCAAGATATTTAACGACTGACGATCAGTAAAATTACACTTTGCAAAGTACTCTTACTTACCGAAAAATATATTTCAATAATACATTAATAGTTCATACATACAAACTTGAAGTAAAACAATAAATCAATATCCCTGAAGATAGGCGTTATTTAAAAAAGCCTACTATCCAGTCAACTTCAGTTACGTTATGGCTGTCGTATTGTAAAGAAAGAGGGAGTAATCACAAGTATCCGTTGTTACGAGCGAGCAAGAAGGACTATGAAGGATTTATGGAAAAAAACGTCTCATAAGAAACGTAGATATTCAAAAGACCAACCAAAATAGCTGTGACGGTTAACAATCGGATAATTGGTTCAGCTGAAAAATGCAAATATTCGTTAAAATAGCATTTTTTTCGATTTGCTTATAACTAATAAATAATACATCTAAGACATCTAAAAAAGCAGAGAAATTAAAGCTTTTGTACGGTACTACAACTTCTCTATACCTAGATGTTGTACGTTTAACCGTTTTCGCACGATTCTCGTTGTTTATAAAAAAAAGTGGTTTTTTGACGATTCATTTCTACAGCCAGAAGGCTTCTTACAGTATCCAACGGGAGCTCATTTTGTTCGTAAAAAGTTGTACTAAGTATCTCTTATTAAATTAATTTAATTTTCACAGTAGATTAATGGTAAAATGAGCTGCAAAAAAACGCCTAATTGCAAGTAAATACTACCACTAATTTAAGTGTAATTTCAATCGGACTTTTTCATCGTAAACGTTGAGTTTTTTCCTCAATTTCAAAAAATAGATGCCCTACGACCCCTAAAGGATAAGATAAATTCTTTTTTTTTAATTTTCACGCTTTAGTTAATTAGCATAGGTAGTTAAAATTTGTTGCTCTTTAATACTTATATTTTAAAGAAAAAAATATTTGATAATCATTAATTGCCCATTTCCATCGAAAACATAGTGCAAATGTGAGGGTTACTTAAGTGGTGACTAACCCGACCAAGACTCGGCAGAACCCCCTCCACTGCAGCTGGTTGCGCACGGCTGTCTTTAAATGTTATATCACACGCTAAAAATCGTTCGCGGTAAAAAATCAACAACATTTCGGCTTGCATGGGTGGTAGAACGACTTTTTATGAACTAGGGTAGCTCGAAAAAATATTATCTTCTGTACATTTTATTTTTAGTTTAAATTTCATTTACGAACACTAATGAGCCTCTTTCAATTAACGTTTTCGATAGAACATAAATGCGTATTTCTATTCGTGTATCACCTCTTTACCATGAATTACCTTGAATTCCCATTTAATTCCATTTTTCACACCAATTTTGATGTTTTTTCCATTGGGCGAGGTTGCGGCTGGTTTTAAATTTCTGCACCAGGCAGTTTTTTAGAACCGACAAAACTCGTCACCGTTTGTCGGTAACGCAAAAATACTTCTGATCTCCACTAATTATGAGTTTTCTTAAAATCGATGAGATTCACGCCTGGTTCCCAAAAATTTCCCCCCTGGGTCCCAGCTCTTAGTCGAAAAAGAGTGATGGAATTGGTTTATATGTGTGTATGTATGAGCGTTAAGATGTGTGTAGGCATAGCTAAGCTGTTAATAATATTGTTCAATCTGCAATTTAATTTGCCACGTCAATTACTAATGACAAAACAATGTGAAAACTGAAAATTTAAAAAATTTATTAAAAGGTTCATTAGAGCCCATAAATGAGCTTTAAACCGAAAATAAAATGTACATATGATATTATTTTCGTGAGCTATCCCAGTTTATTAAAAGTCGTTCTACGACCCACAGAAGCCAAGACATCGATAATTTTTCGACCGCGAGCGATTTTGAGCGCACGATATCAGATTCCACGTCAGCCGCGCGCCATCATTTACAGAAGAAGGGGTTCTGCCGAGCCTGGTCCGGTTAGTTACCACTTAAGTAACTTTCACTTTTGTATTAAGTTTTTGATGGGAATCGGCACTAAATTATCATCAAATTTTTTTTAACATGTAAGTATTAAAGAGTACACATTTGAAAACCCGAACTCCCTACGTTCATTAAGGAAGCCATGAGAATGAAAAAAAAAGAAAAAAATAACAACTTGTCTTTTGAGGATCTGGTGGTATTTTTTTTCTCCGGTTGTAAAAATTAATTGTCAAAAAATCTCTTTTTAATGAACAATTGCAATCGTGGAAAAACGGTTAAACGTACAACATCCAGGTTTGGAGGTTTTGTAATGCCATACAAAAGCTTTAATTTCTTTGCTTTTTCAGACGTCTTAGATTGATTGTTTATATGTTGTAAGCAAATTAAAAAACTGCTATTTTAGCGGTTATTTAATTTTCTGCAACGAAACCAATTATCCGATTGTTAACCATCACGGCTATTTTTGTAGGTCTTTGGAATACCTACATTTTAAAAAAAATCAATACACGCATAAAATGATAATATGGTATTTTGTTCAATAAATCATTGTAAGTGGTCCTAACAAAAATAAACATAAAAATTATTTTTGCAGATGCAAATATAAATCCGACAACGAACCTCTGTAAAATCGATATTCCTATTCTTGGACTTACCTCAAAATTTATCAAAAACGGATTTTTTCATACTAAAATATATACTTCGAGAACGTAAATAGATAACTAAATAATTTTTTTGAATATTGTAAGTGACTTGATGCAGAAAATGGAACAAGAAAAATCTGAAAAGAAAGATACCTGAATAATGATTTGATATTGATTTTGTTTATCATAGTGACTAAACGTGATCTCAATACACGCATAAAATGAGAATTTACTACTTTGTTTACTTAACTATTGTAAATTGGACTCACAAAAATGTACGTATGAATTATTTTTCGAGATGCAAACAAATCCCAGTAAGAACCACTGTAGAATTTAAATTCATATTTTTTGATTGTCTATAACCACAAAGATTATTGCAGCTCATGTTAGGAAAAAAAAAAAAAATGGCTAAAGTAGAAACGCATATATACATTGTAATGTAACCTGATTTGATGCAAAAATTGAATATCAGCCCGTCCTTGGAATATTTAACTTAGGTCTTCATTATTAAGATAGATTGACTAATTGTTTGCTCATTAGATACCAAAAAATTAAGTTTTAAGTACAAGTAAGTATAAGTTAGCATGTTTTACGAATGCTTAACCTAAAACAGTCGTTTGAAACTAGATGTTACAGAAAAAATCAGAATCTCGGCAAATACAGTTATAAGTATTACCTGTCATAGTAATGAAACTGATTTTGATAAAACTTTCAGATTTTGATAATTAATTTACAATTGTATATTTCAATAATAATTTATTTGAGTCATACAAATAAACGTTAAAAGTTTTTTTGCGATCCAATTGATTCCCTAACTATTGATTAAGGATATTTGGATTTCTTGATACAAAATTAGAAAAATTGTGTTTAGTAGTGGAAATGTGTGCGTGTGTGTGTCGTTGACGTAATTCAATCGCTTGGATAAAAGAATAATAAGTAGTTTCTCTACTTTGGGCAGTTTTAAAAAAATGTATAAATGTTTTTGCTGTAATAATAGGTCTCAGTCCAAAGATAAACATTGAATTAGTATTTTTTAACGATTTTTCCATACAGATTTGAATTTATAATTTATGTTTTTTCAATATATTATGAATTTATGTATGCATGTGTGTAAGTATATTTATAGATGTGTTTGTTGGTGTGGGTGTGCGTCAAAACAATTTAACTTAATTAATTGAATTGTGTAAAAAAAGCTTAAAATGTTCTTTACTGTTGAAAAAGTTTGTAAACAAATAAATAAAAAATTTGTAAAGTAACAGTAAGTATCTCACATATACTTTTGATATAAAAGATTGTTATGAACTGATTTAGAATAAAAGAAAGATCATCAAAACGTTATCATCAACCAAAAAAGTTTTGGCCGACCCCAGAAAATAACTAAGACGAGTATCAATGCTGGAAAAAAGAAGATCTTTCAAAATTTAGCAAGAACAAGTTATTATAGCAGGGGTCACGAGATTATGTAAAATTATGATAATAATGTTATTACATTAGCTGCCAAACTTAATAAAGCATCGTCTAAGAATAATCAATAAGATGAAACAACGTACGGCGAAATCGTACCACATAACAGAAAAACAGCTCGAGATTTTTTCTGAAATCATAATTATAGTGAGAGTTTACAAGTAGCATTAGTTGACGATTCTCAATCCGAAAACTGCCTTATTTATCCATGATATTTTAAAATTCAGAACAAATTTAAATTACATTATCTTCTTGCTATTCTGTGATTAATCAGTCCGAGGTATCAGTATCATGATAATCAATGCTAGAGAAAACTACTCAGCGGCTTTGCAAATCTATAGTTTATGGTAGCGACAATAGGAATCGGCGTTATTTAACGTTATCAGTAAGTGTAGAGTTCGATAGCTCTTCTGAATCCAGATTAAAGATGTGAAGATGTAGATAATAAACAAAAAAATGCTCTACAATCCTTTTTTGAGACGAGTATGATTCTCATACGATTAAACGATAAAAAATCTAACCAAAATTTATGGCTCAACCCTTCACCACAGAGCATAAATTATTATCAACTGTTAAGGATCTCATTTTAAAAAGAGGATGACACATCAATGAATTCAGACTTTAAGAAATTGCTTAAAGAAATACATAATTTGAAGTCATACGTTTTCATGTTACCAAAAAAAAGTAAAGTCACGATCACGTTCCGTGTAGTCAGAACTTTATTCGATGAAAAAAGCTTAAATGAAACTGTTGGTAATAAATCGTCAAACTCGCGCCCAATGTTTTTGCAAACATTTCATTGATTTGCTGATTTAGAAAATGATTTTGAGCCAATTGAATTTAACTTGCAATACGGTTTAGGACTCTTTCATGCTACGATCAGAATTTTGGAGCATTGTCTTAAGAAAAAGAATTGATAATGTGGGACGTAAAGAAGAATTATAAAGGTAATTGGGACAACTTTTTTACATTGTTTAAATTATAGCAATATTTGCGGGACATAATACATATTAATTGTGTAGTATACATAATGTGACAAAATTTGGCATAGTACATTAATGTCAATGCATGAGCAAGCTTTTAAATTATTAAAATTTTAAGTATTTTCAATGCTTCTTTAAATTGGTGTTCATTTTACCTATCAATATATATTTACTTTTTATGGATGCAAAGAGTTCAAATTTAATATGTATATGTAATTATTATTTTCTGCTGCAAGTAATCGTATTATACTAAGACTTTGTTACAGATGCATTTATTAAACAGAAAACTGTAGTACTAGATAGTATTTACAAACGTTTTAAAGCTAAAGTCAATCAAATCTTGCAAGGCCACAATACTAGTAACAATGGAAATATTGCAAGACGCTGTTTCAGTTATGCAAAAACTTTTTCAAAAGCTTTAAGAATCGATTCTGTGTTTGTTACGAATGTGGCAACAGTCTTATCAGTTTTTAAAAGTAATGAAAAAATCAACTATGAAAACTAGAAGACCTTTGCAAGAAGATCTATATACTGTACTAAAAAAATTTTCCTGACGCAAGAATGAGCCCGACCCGACGTAAATGACTCAAACATTGAACTCAAATAGCAAGGTCATTTCTATTATTCATGATTAACTTTTCAAAGGACAGTAATGAATCATGGCACAAAAATTATCAAAAGAAAATTACCGAACAGCTAAGGCAAAACAGCAGAAAAAATAGGCTAAGGGATTATTTTAATAGAGCTGTATATATTTCTGATTCTCAAATAGCATCGATAAATCAACAAGCAAACTATTCTGAGAGAAAAAGATGTATAGATATACGACAAAATCTAATAAATAGGTAAGTTATAAAACTATATTTACATTTTTTTGGCTGTATATATTTGCGATGTAACTCTGATGATCTTAAAACTCCAAAATTAATGCATACAAGCTATTTCGCTCTCTTTTAAGACTATAACCTTACTATAAAAAAAAAATTGGTATTAAACAATACCTATATATGCTTCAAAGAAAAGAACTATATCTACAACACTAAAAGTGACATCGATGAATTAGAACCATTAAACGAGTGTAATTAGTGTAATAACGGAACGTATAAATATTAAAAACGCTAGATAACTAAAAAATCGAAAGTGGAAAATTAATAAGAAGTATTTCACATTGTTTTTCGGTAAGCGAATTGTTTAACTTCTTTGTAATCGATCAGCTACTGTACACATGTAAAATTTTACTTCATAAAGTCAGGAGTGCTAAACAGAGCTTGATTATAAATTTTTCTTCAAACAATGTACATATTAAATCTACCAAACGCGAAGACTTATTCTTCAAATACCTTCGATTACCTACGTTCCTTCATTGAAAAAAATCCTTGTCATTCTTAGAGGAATTGGTTCCTTACATTGAGCTTTATAAGGTTATGTTAAGGTTGTGAGATTTTTAAATTAATGAGAAAGTAATTATTGAGATTTGACTTAGGTTTAATATTCAAAGAATTGACTGATAGTCGATTTTTACATCTAATAAGGTTATATTACGAGGCATATATGCATATCTACTTTAGCCATTTTCTTTTTTTTCCTAACATGAGTTTAAATGTTGTTGTTGTTGTTGCTGTTACTGTTGCTGCTGTTGTTGTTGTTGTTGCTGTAGTTGTTGTTGTTGTTGTTATCATTCAGGTAACATTGACTTTTGATCGGTATTATATTTTAACATTTAATACATGGAAATAATGTCCTAACTTGTTAATATATTTACAACGTGAAAAGGCAATAATGTATTGAATACTTACGTATCATACAAGTCAATAACAAATGGTACTTTGTTTGACTTTATTAAAGTACGAGTACTTAACAGTATAATACTACTAGTGTAGTATAAAATATAAACTGCATCAAAAACTAAAAACAAGCCTTGATCTTTCTTAGATTTAAATTTCACAACTTTGTAGAGCTGACGTTCTTTTAAGAATACAATGTATTGCCACTGTATACAGACTTCAGATATATAAAAAAAAATTTAGTACTTTCAACTCACTTTATATTTTAATTTGGTCAAAAGGTAAATTTTATGGGGATAATCTTTACTTCGATATTTTTAATCTCGTAAAAGAGAAGTTTAAGCACAGTTAAAGTTCATCTATAGAAATAAAGGTCTCCCTATAGGTGTAATCAAACTTTTTAAACATATTCCATTCATATTTTCTTCATTACTGAAGTTCTTAACGCAAATGCATTTTTCATAATCAAAAGAAAGGACATTTTCTGTTAGATTAGTAGAATGTTTTCCAAATAAAAGTCAGATTGAAAGATTTCTTTCACCACCAACCCCACGGGAGCAGATCAACCAACTAAAAGAGATCGACAGTACTGCTGAATTTGATGGGCACGGAGAATGCAATCTTCTTACACTCTTATACACACATCCAGATAAAATAATAGAATATTGAACAAATAATTATGCTTAAATAAGTCAAGAAAGGGACTTCAACTTTGACGAATTTAATGTTATGTGTAACAAATCAGCAAGTGATTTCGAGAGTTGAAATAAAATTATTTATTTCTGTCATACAATAAATAATGAATGCCAATTTTCCAATATACTGCGACATTCTTTCGAGCGTCACAATAATGTATATCAGTGCAAGTGTTATACATATTCGTATATGGCTATATCTCTATCACGCCCCACTGATAAGTATTAGGTAGCGATTGAGAGTGAAGGGTTTTTTTTCTTTCTTCTTATATCCATTAATTTTTCTTTTCCATACCCTCACGCTCTATAATAGAGGCAACAAGTATGATTTTTAAAAGATTTTTTCTTGCATGTCATGGAGAAAGTGCGTATACATATGTGTTGGAAGGGTCTCTAAATAAATTTGTTTTGAGTCATGCCGCTGCGTGAAAAATTCCGTCAAGGTTTAATGGCGTCTGGGGAGAAGGCGTGGTTATGTCGCTGACTTCTCTATTAATATGTGATTGGTCGCGTATAACGACGAAATTGGCGATCACGGTTACGCGGGTGAGGAATGGGAATTGAGAGGAAAAGGCGAGGTGTGCTGGAGGAAGAAAAAAGGAAGATAGGCAGTTTTTAATTTCGGGTAATAAAGAAAGGACTAAAAAGAAAATTGGGGTTAGCAAATTCCTTCATTGCTTAAGCCATTCAATTGAAGGGGCGTAAGTTGATAGACTTTGAAGAGCTAAGACATAAAGCGATCAGTTGTTTAATATACCAACCGAAGGGTGGTCCTGATTCTGTCCATCAGGTATCTTGGGGACGTCTGTTTGCAGCAGTTCTTAAAGTCTCGTCCGTATTTCTATCGTGTTTCTTTCTGTTAAATCGATCACTTAGCAAGTTGATTTTTGTGGTCGCGGTCCTCCCCTCTTAAGCAGTGGTGATTATTAATTTTATTTTTGAATTTGTTCACTTGCGGCATTTTGCGATTAGTCTAATAAGTTTTACTGTTACGAATTGTGTTGAGATTTTTCCCTCGGCCTACTGCTTGATAAGTTATAATTAAGTTGCGCTCCTTAATTTTTCTTTAATTGTAAGAAGTGCAGAAATACCCAACGATTCATAAACATTTTTGTGATTTTAGTGTCTTCATTTGTTGAGCGTAGCTCAAGGAATTTATTTCAAAGTCCAGTAAATGAGAGTAATTGGCTGAATAAAATTTTTCATTTTGTAGTAAGGTAAGAATTTACTACACTCTGAAATCAAATTCGAGAGAAAGTTGCGACAAATTCCAGTTTATTAAATAAGAATTTTGTCAGCTCTGTATTTACACACATAAATATGTATCCGCGCGTCACATAAGAAAATTATTAAAGGAGCGAAAATTTTGTTATTGGTTATGAGAATGCAACATAGTATTTTCATTTTTTTTGTCATGATTTGGAATGGTCATTTTTTTAATTGTATCGAGAGTCTGCCTAGCCAAAATAGCCGACTTTGTCTGAATGCGTCGTCCAATAAATGTACACACAAGCGCTTCGATCGTTAAATCACTGCGTGAGCATTCGAGTCTCCGAGACAATAACGATTGATGTGATCAAGGTCATTCGTGGAAGTAAGATGGTACTATTATTTTGAGATTATCGGTATCACTCGTAGCGTAACGCTCGCATAATTATTACTCAAATTATATATATAGGGAATTCTCGAGCATGTTGAAATTAAATGTAAAAATAATTTGATTAAAAAATCGATATGTTAGCATTCACGTTACTCATTATTAACAGTGCAAGCCATTGAGGTGTACTCCAACGATTAAATTTGATTTGGTGTTGGGTACACGAACAAATCGATGTTTATAATTAACATTCAAACACAGCTCACATCCAGTCTTTTCTTTACCTGTAACCTGCTCTGATCCTCGGTGTCAACAACTATGTAACGCATTATTTTAAGACAACATCAATTAAAAAACAGCGCCTTGCAGCATGCGTTATACATAACAAATTCTCATAGCTAAAACATCCAGAAAAATTATTTAATATGGGGAAAAAAATTCAGCAAAGTTGAAAAATAAAAATCCCATATTATTAAAATGGGACATCGATTTGCTCCTACGGTCGCGGTCTAATCTTCCAATTTTTGGGTTTCTTCGTTTTTCATGTTAGTTAAGGAACTCAAAAGAGTTATTTAGGTATCCGGAGCGAATAAATATTAAATTTGGAAAATAAGGAACGCTGTAATATACATACTATTTATGATACTAATTTTTATGTAGAAAAAGATGTTACGAATAAGTATTAATTTGTTATGATATTACGTAAAGAGACACGTTTTCATGAGCTACCAAGCACTAGACATAAATAGCAAAATAGTTGTCCCCTTTATATACCAATAATAGCATTTTTCGCGTTTGCTGACTATACTTATGAAAAAATACTCACATGATCAGCGTCAAGACTACCTGCAGCACTGAACTTGGATAAAACAGTCATCTTTGTTTTGTTGATCAATAACTTCACTTTTTAGAACTTACGTTTTATTACCTGATATATGACGTGAGCCTTTATGCACAAAAACTTTCCATTGTAAAGTACTTTTCCTGAAATTGTGCAAATCGTACCCCAATGGACCAAACAGCTGATCTATATATCACAGCAAAAACATGAAACATATGTTGTGAATTGTGAAGCCGCTGCAATTTCCCACCATTTGCTGTAAGCAGAGATTCGATGTACCTTATGCCATACTGGATGTTTAGTCAATCAGCGTACACAAAGTTTTTCCTTCTAAACTTCTGCAGTGTAGTTTCGTTACATATGTATATGACGACTTCATAAACACGTTACTAACCAGTACGGGACAAAAAGTTTTTTATGGTACGAATACATATATTTCTCATTTTTCGGTATCGAGTTGATATTTTTCCAGTTTTGCTTATGAAAGGTACACCGTAAATCCTTAACATTAATTATAAACTTGTTCATCACATGTTCGTTAATTCGGGTAGTGTATTAAAAACAGTTTTTAATATTGCTATGCGCACTTTCACTATTCGTCTTCTTTGTCATTCGCGAGTGTACATGTGCAAGAGATCTTTTTACAAATAAACCATTGTCTGGAAGAACATTATTTCTTGTAAGTACAGTACTCCATATTTTTTAACTACAATAATGTCATACGACAGAGATAAAATATCTCCGCTACGTGTTCGATGCTACAAAGACACAAAGAAAAGTAGAGGGGGGGGTATCTCGCATATATTTGTTTTATTGGACCCGGTTCGGATGGCCAGGAGACCCGCAGTGCTCCCAAAACCGGTACCCAACTAAGCGCGAAAATTCAAAACTTTTAAGCTTATAACCCAAGTTTCCATCACCCATTAACCCAGGGCGCTTACTGGCTGCTCTATTAAATAATAAATTATTAATTAATAACACAAGCGCCAATCATCCGATGACCCGAAGTGCTTACTGGCTGCTCTATTAAATAATTAATTATTAATTATTAACATAAGCGCCAATAATTCGATGACTCGAGGCGCTTACTGGCTATATTTATCAAATAATTAAATTGATAATTAATAATACAAGCGCCAACCATCCGATGCCTTGGGCCGCTTGCTGTCTATTCTATTACATAGTTGAATTGTTAATTTGTAACACAAGTGCGAATCGCCCGATGACACAGGGCGCTTACTGGCTGCTCTATTAAATAATAAATTATTAATTAATAACATAAGCACCAATTACCTAATGACCCAGGGTGCTTAGTGGCAAATATATAAAATAATAAATTGTAAAATTTAATTTCACAAGTACCTATCATTGGCCACTATTAATTAAATATTTATTATTTAATACAGCATCCAGTAAGCGCCCTGGGTCATCGGGTGATTATTGCTTGTGTTATTAAATTTGACAATTTATTATTTAATATATTTGCCACCAAGCGCCCCGAGTCATCGGGTATTTGGCACTTGTGTTATTAATATAATTTTGTTATTAAATAGTGGCCAGAAAGTGCCTCGTGTCGTTAGGTGATTGGCGCTTACGTTAATAATTAATAATTTATTATTTAATAGAGCAGCCAGTAAGCGCCCTGGGTTAATGGGTGATAGGCACTTGTGTTATGAGCTTAAAAGTTTTGAATTTTCGCGCTTAGTTGGGTACCGGTTTTGGGAGCACTGGAAACCCGGTGACCGGGTATATAAGTATGATAACCTGGAGATACTATATTGCGCATCCCGCTGGCGTAATCGACATAATTACTCGTTTCTTCCAGAAACAATGTTTCAGTTGTTGGATTTATTTACATCTTTAACCTTACACAATTGTAAATACTCAAAAATTGGTACGAGTACATTTACAAAATAATAAAAAATAATTAAATAGGGGCCGTTATTAGCCGATTTCATGTTTTCGGCTATTTAATTCGGTTACGTTATTAAACAACAAGATGTCAATGTTTACAAGTGATTTATAAATCTCAATTTAACATTTATATTATTATTAGGTTTGATAATTGAGAAAAGCTGTTAATTTTAACTGGATGTAACAAAGACCATGTTTTGTGTTTTGACGTGCACTTTCATGGATACCAGTGGCAGGCACTGCATATGCAGACTGCCCATTTCATATACATTTAAATAAAAAATTTTAAAGCTGACTTAAGAAGTGGAGAACTGTTTAAACTGACAAGAAATTAATAATATATTTTGTACCTAGGGCGCAAAGTACAAAATATAGGGCCAGAGGGCGCGATTTTTGTATGTTTGTGGCCGAGTTGCGAACGCAATTTTTTATAACAGCAAATTGACAAGTGTTCTGCACTGGAAGGGAAACAAAACTTGACTTTTTCTGGGTTTTGATTTCATTACTTTGCACGTCTGAGAATGTGATGTTATACGAATTATAACCAGTGTATAGAATCATTAAAAATTGTAAATTTGTCTCATCAAACAAACCTAACGTTTTATTTTTGCTGAAAGGTCAAATGGTAGTACATGACAAAGAAAAATGTTTTTCCTACTTATTGTTTAATATTTCGATAGCTTGGAAAAAGTAAGTGCTAACTGAGGAATCGGTTCAAAAAGCGGTAACTTAAGAAAGCATTCCAAAAAAAGGTCTCACAATGTGATTTAAAAAACAGCTATCTCAATATTTGGTTTAAAACAACACTAACTCATAATTTGATTCTGAAAAGCGTAATATGCAAAATTTGTTTTAAAAAAGCGCTAACTCGGAAAGTTTATTTTTTTTCTTATTTTGAAATGTCAATACTGCTTAATTCTTGTATTTTTTGTTCATGAAATGAGGAAGACAGATATAGTTGTTTTCATCGCAAACGTGCATCTCGATAGGGCGGTCCCTGATGGGCTTCTGGTACGCCCTACTCGGGTGCACATAAATGGCGAACACCTTTGTTTTCTACTGAGAGTACAGTAGCATTTCTAAAATTTCCGAAGTAGAAAAAAAATTTCTAAACCGTAAAATAAACTATCGTATTATTAATTAATCAAAGAATACGTTGTTGTTCCATTTAATGTTAATGATTACTGTAGGTCTTTAGTAGGGTTCGTAAATTTTGAAAGCCTTTACGCCTCTGCAGTTCCGATTTCGACCTCTCTTGATCCATTTTATGCACTTGTAAGTTCAAAACTGCTGCGTGCATCTGCCCAAACATTTGCACGCCCATATCGAGAAATCAGTTAGACGCAGTACTTAATACATTGGCGGTTCAAATATGGCGTTTAGGTTTATCTTGTGTCTTTTGAAAAACGTTACTCTTTGTAAGTTGATTAATGTACCACCACAGATGTGATGGTTTAAAAATCTTTTACTTACTTTTCTTTTTGCGAAGTTGAAATCTGCGAGTTAGAGCTGTTATAAACCAAATTTTAAGACAACGCTCATTTGTCACAAAGTTTGAGATTACGCTTTTTTGAATCAATTTCTGAGTTGGTCCTTTCTTGTACCGAGTCATCGATTCCTTTTTTATCGAGCAGTGCAAAAATTTGCAATTAAACTTTGAATGTTGAAGTACAATTAAAGACTAAGCGGTTCCATTAAATATTTTTCCAGCAACTCCCACATATTTTTTTTTTTTAACACTGTCCCTACCTCGCCGTCTCAGCTGAACAATATACCTTGCATAATTGCTTTCCATAGCTTCCAACGTTGACTACTGCGGAGAAATTAGAAAATATGAAACAGTTTAGTCTCAACTCACAAATTGCAGTAAATAATGTATCTCCGTATTTTGATGTACGATTTCACCACACACTACAAGATATACCAGATGTTTTAATAACAAAATGCAAACATCTTCAGTTTATTCCAACAACTCAGGTAGTAAAACCTGAAGAGATGGAAGATGACACTGGTGGAGCTGTGGACAACACAGGTATGCACTATTACTAAACCCCAGCCAATAAAGTGGCACAAAACTTCTTCAAATAATATTTGTCCGGATTTTTTTCTTTATATTTAATATTTTTTTATAAAATGCAACGAAGTCGATGGTGTGTTTATTTTCATAATATCACATTTGACAGGTACAAAGTATAAGTATTAACGATTTTCATTATGTGTTTGTCATATTTAATGCATCGTTTTGACTGGTAATACGTTTCACACGATGTCATTTAATTGTTCAATTATAATTTTGTTGCAGAGGAGGTATCTTATTCACAAACGCTTTTCGATGTTTTAGACGAATCCTTGTAAGTACATCCGATATGAAAAAGTGTATATTGAAGGTGATACTAATATGTAAAATAATACAACTGTATGGGAAACCCCAAACGCTAGGTTATATTTAACTGAAATATGGGTTATTGTCCTCCCTTTTGGACACAATTGGTATTTCTGAAACTGACGCTGCGTGTTACACTTGATAACGTTAACCTTGGTTTTTATACGTCTGTTTCCGTGATTGCTCATACTGAATGTTGTGCAAAGAAGTAATAAGTTTATGTTGTACATAATACGTATAGGTCAAAATCCGGGAAAAATACGGTCTTTTTTTGGTCAAAATTTACGTTAAATGTTTTCGCGTGACACACCTTAAATACGCAAAAATTTATGTTCTGCGGATACTCGTTCTCTTCGTCTTGAACCAGAAAAAACGGAAAAACGTTTTGCTTCGCGGGATACCAATTTTTTTCATCCTGGAAAAAAATACGGCAATTACATAAAGCACTTCCAAAATGAAAAAATTAACGTTTTCAATAAAATTTTTGATTCACTATTTCAGCCGTACCTTAACGTAGAAATTTTTAAAATTTCTTTCCAAGGAAGCAATCGAAAGCTCTTATCACAAGCTTTACTTTGAGCCTTGGTAGGACTATAAATATTGATCAGTCAAAAGTTGCGAGCGATTCCAGTTGGTACTTAAAATGAGCCAGTACCACTGATCAACCAAATTTAATGTTTTTTGAGCTAAGAATTCGTTTGCCTAGAACTTTTGACCAGATAAAAACCTTTTTTACTCCATCAGGGCTTAATTTGTAACTCTTTTTTAGCACTATCGGCTAATGTCTGGTTAAAAACTCTATTGTAAGTCGAGCAACAATCAAGGTTCGTACAAAGGAAAATTCGGTAAAAAGTATTGCTGTACTGTTTTCGTTGGGGTCCGACTCTGGTTAAAGTTATATAATCATATGAACGAGTATTAGGTAGCGCTTATAACGCGCTCTAATTTGGGCCCTACTTGAGTGAAAAATTTAACTCAGGAGAAAAGTTACGATGATTTCATTGTGAGGTATACATTTGCCAAAAATGATCTATTTTGGCTGCAAATAGGTTTTTTATGGTAGTAGGTAAGTTATACGCGTTTCGCGCGATCTAATTGGTAATTAAATTCATGTTAAAATTATTATTTATATTTATTCTTATTATTTATTTATCATATTATTACTTAATTGTTTATAGTTTAACTTACATTCTTTAATTTCTTTCACGTTTTCAAATCACACCTTTAAATTTACCTGCTCTTGATCAGTCTCAGCCAATCACGCAACGAATAAAAAGGCTTTACTATTTGACCCATTATGTTTTTAATATGATAATAAGCATAAGTCAATAATTGTGAACTAAATATTATTTAAATGCTTGATTACTCATAAACATTGTTCAATAAAAAATTTTACACTATCTATATTGTATACTGAGTTCGAAATTCGCGCTCTGTGACGGCAACGATCAATCAAGCATATGCTACGTCATATTATTCGACTTACATAATATAACGCGTTTTTAATGTAATAGTAATCGATAGCGCTTGAAATGAGCTTCAATTTGAGCACTGGTAAAGCTAAAAATATTATTCAGGAGATAAATTACGGAGGTTTTAAAGGTACCATAAAAATCTCATGTGCAGCCAAAATCTATCATTTTAGCTAATTTTATACCTAACAATAAAACCATCGTAACTTTTCTCCTGAGTCATGTTTCACGCTCAAGTAGGACTCAAATTATAGCTCGTGATATGTGCTACCGAATAATCGTTAATACTATTATGTAACTTAAACCAGAGTCGGACCCCAACGAAAACAGTACAGCTATAATTTTGACAGAATTTTCCTCTGTACGGAGCAAAACGTGTTCTTTGGTTCAGGACGAAGAGAACCAGCACCCGCAGAACACGAATTATTGCGTGTTGAAGATGAGCCACGCGATGACATTGACCACAAATTTTAAACATAAAAAATACATATTTTGTCCGGACTTCGACATATATGTTCATAACACGTGTTAACAACTAAACCATCAAGTAAATCAATAACTAACCCAATAACTTACCTAATAAGTATTAGTTGCTTGAACAGCCCTAGTGTATTGGCGCTAATGTGATGAGAAAATGTAATTATGAACGTTTGCACATAAGACATTAAAAGATGAAGTAAACCGGATATTATAGCGCACACAAAATGTGTATGCGAAGAAATTGCAAAATAAATTTTTTGTTAATTAAATGTATCAGTTACGATAACGTACAGAATACTCAAATGACATTGTCTTCAGCTGTATCGTTTTCCAGCAAATCAATAAAAACTAATAAAAAGGCGTCAAACGTCGGGCCTGTTGGTACTTGTATCTCACCTTATACATATATACACATGTGGGTGTACGTGTGTATGCGTAGGTACGCAATATGTAGCGCCATGTTCTTCTTCTGTTTAGTTCGCCTTACGCGCTCGGCCTAGCTTCTGCCGTAAGCGTCTCGCTTTATATAACTCTCTCACCACAACTTATACTAAATATATATCTTTACTTAATTAATAACTATTGGCTCTTGCCCTTTATTTATTTACCCTGGTATCCTTATTAGGTTATGGGCCCAGGTGCACTTCTACTGTTGAAGGAAAGTAAAAAGTTTTTTTAAGTCTAGTTTTATCGCGCGTTGTACAAAGTGACTGTACAAGATGGCGGGAGAAATATCCACGCGCCACGTGTCGAAATTCAACGGAAAGAATTTCTCGGCCTGGAAATTTTAATTAAACGCCATGCAAATCGCGTACGAACTACAAAATGTTGTTAACGGTACGCGAGTTAAACCGGCGGTTGGAGGAAACGACCTGAATAATTGGATCAAGGACGATGCAAAAGCTATGGCTCTGATTGCGTCAGCCATGGAGCCAGAGCAGCTAAACTACCTTCTGTCGTGTGTAAGTTCAAAAGAGATGTGGGATAAGCTTGTTACTATCCACGAGCAGAGAACGGCGACGCACAAGCTGCTGTTGATGCAGCGTTTCCACGATATCAAAATGGATTCATCTGAGACCGTCGCACAATACGTGTCGAGGGTTCAGAACATGGCGCTGCAGCTGATCGACCTCGGTGAGAATCTCCCCGATTCGTTAGTCATATCGAAGGTTCTCACGAGTTTGCCTACAAAGTATCGCTATTTGCGCACTGCATGGAGCAGTGTGGCAACGGATAGGTAAACAATGGGGCATCTATTGGAACGACTAATAGAAGAGGAAGGTATGCTGCGGGCCGAGGAAGACGAAGAAATCGTCACGCTGGCAGCAGTCAAGGGGCGAAAGGGGAAAGGCAGAAAGGAGAAGAACAGTAATACTGGTGGCGCTCCACGTGATAAAAAGCACGTGAAGTGCTATGCTTGTGATCAAAAAGGACATTACGCCAGCCAGTGCCCTGTAAAGAATAAATTCAAAGAAGCTGCGCGCACTGAGAATCCTTCTCAAGACGTAGCTTTAATTGCCGAAAAGGGCATCGGCACAAAAAAGGACGTCGGAGGCATAGTCCCAGCCGGGAGACCTTCTCGAGAGAAAGAGAAGATTCTCGAAGCGGACACGGAAGATGCCTGGTTTACCGACAGTGGGTCATCTGCTCATGTTACCTATAGGAAGGATTGGTTTGTTGATTACAAGCCGAGAAGCAACGGCGACAAAATAGTGCTAGGTGACGACGGTGAGTGTTTGATCGCCGGCAAGGGTACTATATATATAAACAGACTACTTAACGGTAGCTGGCAAGAGGCGCGCATCGAAAACGTTTTGCATGTGCCAAGCATAAGGAAAAATTTACTCTCGGTTGGTCAATGCACATCGCGTGGATTTTACTTTATTTTCAAAGGTGACCGTGTCGAACTACAAAAACAAGGTGTGGTTATTGCCGTCGGTGAGAAGCAATCGAACCATATTTATCGTATGCTTCTTGTAGTAGTAAAACCGGTCAATTGCGAGGCAAATGTGTGTGTAAAGAGTGTTAAGACGTGGCACGAGCGATTAGCTTATATTAACGAGCGTGCTATAAAGGAACTGGCATCTGCGAACTTGATTAAGGAAATCAACTTCGACGAAAACAAGGAATTTTTCTGCGAGCCGTGCCAGCTCGGCAAAGCACACAAGCTGCCATTCAAAAAGGACATTGAACGTGTGTGCGCTCCTAGTAAATTCTTTTACAGTGATGTGTGCAGCCCGATGCCGGTAGAATCCTTGAGTGGTGCGCGGTATTATGTGCTATTCAAGGACGACTGCACAGGCTATAGGTACGTGTATGTTATGAGAAACAAGGCTGACGTATTCGAAAAATTCGCGTCGTTTGAAAAGCTAGTAAAAAAATCAGTTCGGTAAGACTATGAAAACACTGCGCACTGATAACGGACGCGAATACGTCAACAGCAAGATGCAGCAATACCTCAGTGAGCGAGGTATAATCCATGAATGTACGGCTCCTTACACGCCCGAGCAGAACGGCAAAGCCGAAAGGGAGAACAGAACGATTATGGAAGCAGCTCGCACGATGCTGAAAGCGAGACAATTGCCAAACTACCTTTGGGCCGAAGCAGTCAGCACTGCCGTATACCTTTTAAATAGGATGAAGGGCAGTGCCGCACACCAAAACAAGACTGTGTACGAGGCATACACAGACAAGAAGCCGACCTTGGAACACGTCAGAACTTTTGGGTGTAAGGCCTATATGAATATACCCAAAAAGCTGATCAACAAAATAGCTGACAAGGCTAAGTGCTTGCTGTTAGTTAGATATCAGGATGAGTCGACTAACTACCGCCTGTACGACCCCGATACCAAAAAGGTACATGTGTCAAGGCACGTGACCTTTAACGAACAGGACTGCAGCAAACTAGTAAAAACCTAGGAGTCTGAGGTCGAGTGGTATCTTCCTGGGAGTCCCGACCAGAGGGACGAAGACGCTGTCAACAACGAGCGGGACGACGACTCAAATGAATACGACGACGCAGAAGAGAACAAAGCCGAGCATATGACGCTGCGCCCTCGTTCTGCCCTCAGACCACCGGACAGGCTTACACTCAACGTCGCAGTCTTCAAGCCTCCAGACTCATTCGAGGAAGCAACTAACGGACCAGATGCACAAAACTGGCGGAAGGCTGTCGAAAATGAACTCAAGCAGCACGGAAAAAATGGGACGTGGGAGCTCGTCTCTAGGCGTCAAGGTACGAGACTGATCGACTCCATGTAGGTTTTCAAGGTAAATCCAGGCTCATCAGATCAAGAAGCTCACTACAAGGCGCGCCTATGTGCTAGAGGGTTCATGCAGATAGAAGGACTTGACTACACCGACACCTTCGCGCCTGTAGTGAGATACGATTCTCTACAAGTGCTGCTGGCTCACGTGGCTCAACATGATCTGGAAACGACCACTTTTGACGTCAAATCTGCGTTTCTCTACGGTGACTTGAAAGAAGAAATTTACATGGAGCTGCCAAAGGGCGTGTGTGTGTGTGAGAAAGGTAAAAGGTATGGAATAAATGGAAAAATATGCAATGTGTGTAACGAAGTGAGTGAGTCTAAAAGTGATACAGTGTGTAAATTAAAAAAATCATGTACGGGCTCAAACAAGCGCCTCGTTGCTGAAATGCAAAATTCAAGCGTTTTTTATGCCTTTTTGATCTAAAAGAAAGTGATGCCGACAAGTGTATTTTTACTGGTGAGTGCAAAGGTTATACAGTGCATTTAGCCCTGTTTGTTGATGATGGCCTGTTAGCGTGTAAATCAAAGAAAGTGTCAAAATTTATCTTGTCTGAATTGCGTAAAAATTTCGAAATAACAGTAGGTGACTGTTCCGTCGGAGCACGTTTTCTTCGCTATCGCTCGTTACCGCTACGCATCATCTATGCTTTTCTTTTTCTCTCTCTCTCTTTTCTATTTCCCTCTCGTTCCGGCTCTCTGCTACTATATCTCTCTCTACTATTCTTCCTATACTTTCTCTTTTCACGCACGACACTGTGCTTCTCTTGCAGTATCATCGTCTGTCCTTTTTTTTTCTTTTCATGGTCCTAAGCGTCGGTCGGGCCTAATGACGAGCGGTGGCTAATTGGGCGTCGCAACACCTGTAAGGGACTGGCGAGCGCGTCCGCGCGCGCTCGATACAGTTCAGTAGCTGATCTTGGAGAGTACACACGTTCGAGTGGTCTTTCCTTTGCCTCTGAGTTTCTCACTTGTCTTGTCGCTTTGTCTCCGGTGCACCGGATATACTAACGTGCTTGTCGCGTTCTTTGCAATTGACCTTCTTTCAATTTTACGCGTGCTTCTTGCACCATCGAGCTGTGCTCGAACTTCGCCGGGTCGCCCCACCAACTCACACATATACACATTCACACATTAAACTCTGTAATCGACTATCGCACTTCATCCGGATTGTTCTTTTTTTTTCGAATAAATGGTTTTTATATAGCTTTATATAACTCTCTCACCACAACTTATACTAAATATATATCTTTACTTAATTATTATTTATTATTAATTATTAATTAAATTAACTATTGGCTCTTGCCCTTTATTTATTTACCCTGGTATCCTTATTAGGGCCTCGTCGTAAAAAAGTTCGAAAAGTTAGTAACGCTTTGAATTGAGACAATTGTATTGAATAACATAATATTGCTATCAATGTTTTGTAAAATATCGAGTTTGAACACTGTAAAAACTTGTAAATGTTGTAGGAATCCAAATGCATAAACGATTTTTCAGCGGTTTGCTCCCATTGTTCCTTGACTTCAGCCGATTTCATCTACTGCCTCAGATGCCTCAAAAAACTGCCAGAATATGTTGAAAAGATTCCAACTTTGTCAACATGGCTAAATAATACTCCAACTATGGTAAGTTCGTCGGGGTAGACAAATATTTTGATAAAAAGGATTATTGGCCAGGTGCAAGCCTTCTGAAGTGCGCCCTCTACAGGAGCTACTCGGCGAACTCTGGTCCCCAATTTTCAGACACCATGAGATAATGTACGAAAAAATCACGAGTTAAAATTTAAGAATGGGTTCGACTCAAAATTTTTCTGTATGATATCACAAACGTTATTTAGAATTGAATGATATACAATCCGTTACGATAAGATCAATAATTATAACGATAGTTGGATTTGAATTATGCTTTGTATACTGTCGCTAATATGTATAGCTATACTTAGCAGTGCCAGTTGTGTTTACACTAGAAACTGTTACTCACGCTGGCGTCGAATTATCGATTCCCTCTAACAACTTGCACCTGGCCAATAGTTAAGTAAAGCTTACTGAACGATCATTATAATAATATTACTATATAATTGTAGTGTTATTAATTGAGTCACGCAAATCCAGGTAAATATCTGTATCGAAATATATTAACAAACATGATAAATTTTTTGTAGATGCAACGTGAGTTAAAATGTGTATCTGAACATTCAAAAGTGGAATATCAAAGTGATATGACTATATCCATCGATGAAGGTGGAGTAATTGAAGGATGTGATACAAATATATGAGTACGTTATCGATCCTATCCATTTTATGTCGTTAAACATCGTTTAACATTTAGTCAACAAATTGTAAGTGAACTTATGCAAATTACATGTGCTTGTCGTACAGATTGTTGATTTATCCTGAACCACCAGCTAAAGAAGGAATATGTATATATGTGGAAAATATGAATTGCCTAGAGGACAACACTAATGTGAACGATGTCATCATAAATTTTTATTGTAAATATTTGTACCTGGAAGTATTAAGCGACAACGATCGACGCAAAAGTTACGTATATGATACATATGTTTATACAAATGCTCAAAGAGATAGAGAAAAGTGCAGATCGATGCATTCTATAAGTAACAAGAAATCGAAACGAATCAATCCATTTGAAAAGGATTTCCTACTGATTCCGGTTAATGAAAGGTAAAATCACATAATATGTTAGAATCACGCATTTATGTGTGTGTGTATGTGAGTGTGTGTGTTTACAAATATGTACACATGATTCTCATAACACTGGAATTGGTAGCCGTAAAATGTTTTGTTTAAAATAAGTTGAAAAGCCGTTGTAAGGTGGTTCTTCACGACGGTGCCGTATCAAGGTGTTATATTATATATGAATAAACGTGGTAATAAATTTATATATGAATAAACGTGCGAGTAAGTAACATGAATTGAAAAATTTTTTTGTGCTCAAGTTTCTGAAATAGACATATATCTGTACTCAGCAGAAATAGCTGAATTATACATGAGCGTAAATATGCTGTCGTGGAGCATCACCCATTGTGTAGGCAGAATATTCTCTTTACCTTGTTTGTCTATTTATCAATAAAAATACGTAAATAATTTAATATTTCGTCAAGGTGAAATCCAATAATTACGTTGAAGTAAATATTTTTCACAAACATGATATTAAAATTCTTTTACTGATGTACTTATAATCGTATCACTAAGAACAGTATTAAATTTGAAGTTATTGTACACATGCCGGGCATCTCCTCATTTAACCGACAGACATGACACTCTCGCTGATCGCCAAATTACTGCTTTTACGATTAAATATTGTTTTAACCATGCATATTGGGCCCTCGGATAGCATTTTGGGCTCTAAATCATTTTGCGCCCACGAGCGGGAAACTACTTTTCCGCCCTAGGGCTCAAAGTTATTATCGGGTGCAAAGTGCACTCATGAACCGAAAGTACAACTTTGTACCCTTGTGTCAAAAAAACGTCGCTCCCACCTTGAGCTCAAATATAAAAAAACCTCGTCCTTCGGGCGTAACTTTTTTATTTTGCGTCCATGGTAAAATATATAATATTAACAGTAGTTTTCGTTCAAAAAGTACATCTCTCCAGGGCGGTACCTTGGCCCAAGGGCACTTGCGAAGCAACGCCCGAGGGCCGAGGGACTGTTGGGACGCCCTGGTCGGATGCACTTGAGTTGTGAACACTTTTTTTCCTGCCGAGGGCACAGCAGCCTTTCAAGAATTCCCGAAGTAAAAACAAAATTTTCCCCAATTATTGGTATGGAATTTTTTTAGTACGGATTTTTTCTATCATAATCATAAGTCTACTGTACGTGATATTACGTTGTATCATACAACGGAAAAACAACTAAACTTCAGTAACACTGGGTTTTTCAAGTGCATTTTCTAACTGAACCTTTTTCAAAAATGTGCCTGATAAAGGAATTTTATAGTTTGAGATGATATTATTCATATATTTAATAGCAACCTCTCTAAGTTTTACTTGAGGTTAAAGTAAATGATTTTCGTAAAGAACCACCTTACAATAATTGGTTTCAGTAATAGTACATTACGCACCTAGAGAGCGAGGTGAAGAATGTCGCAGATTTCACGTTAATAAACGTTAACGTGATATGTAGGACATTTTTTAACCTCCGAATGTGGTGCGTATACTATTTTCACTTACCAAACACCAGAGACGTAAACAAATTTTAATATGTAATCGAAAAATACGTTTTCTACGTATATATCGGGCAAAAATGATCCCAGTCGTCAACGTAGTACCCAACAGCTCCCACGTGTTACTTGTCCGCTTAAGAAACGTTGATTCTGAAACTGAAGAAGACTTCTCGATTATCTGAAAAATCGTTTACGAAACGTTTATGCAAGCTTTTGTCCGATGTTACATTACAAAGTTGGCACAGTAGTAGTGAACCTGAATCTTACAAAATATTTTTGAAACCAACTAGGCGGCTGCAACGTGGGGCCGAAACATGAAATATTTTTAAACGAATGTGTTGATCAATCACATGAATCGTGGTACAATTAAGAAAGTGAGAGACACTCGATATGTATATTGAATTTGTTGTACGTACAAAATAATTTTCAAAACTGTGTATGAAATGCGTCTGCACCGTCCAGTTATTACCGACTGTAATAAGTAACACCGGACAAGAAGATCTCAACGAAACGTTGTAGAAACACTTTTTGAGATTTTTGTGTAACGGTTTTTCAGTGTCAGATTAAACGTGTCAGAAACGTTTTGGAAACGGACAGTGCTGTTTTGGTTAAAATTAGTGTTTTGCCTCTGTGCTGTATATAAAGAACTGCAGCATCGTTTACCCTATGTCCTTGAAGTATTTATAAACGAAGAGTTAATTACTTTAAGTAATCACTGGTTTTTGGCTGTGGTCTATTTAACTCGCCATGAAGAATTGAACAATGGTCCCGGTGCAATAAAAAGGAGACGTTATGATGGGACAGAGAAAAGGTACAACAACTATTAATATATTTTTCTTACCACTATGCTGTAAATAGTATGTAAATAATATATTCACGATGAATGCGCTACGAATCATTCAAAGGCGTAAAGTAAATCAAAAAAAAAGGTATTGTAGTTGTGAAAAAAGTTACCGTACTGTGAAATTAATTTGCACGAAGCACTACTCAGACATATGGAACAGCTGGAAGCTATTAGTAGTTAAACATTATTTAAACAAATGTCATTTCATACATGATGATAATGTTAACTAATAATCAGTGTATAAAAATTATAGCTATCTAAAGCTTTTTGACAATGTGTGATTTTCATATATTTTATAGTCTTAAATGTAGACAGTTATTAATAGATATTATTTTTTAAGCACTTTTTAAAATAATTATTATGAAATAATAGAATGAAATTTTTTCATGAGTGGGGGACCTTGTTGGCATACCTTACCATATGCGAATCCCACATGGAAATAACT
This sequence comes from Copidosoma floridanum, assembly GCF_036245765.1. NCBI lineage: Eukaryota > Metazoa > Arthropoda > Insecta > Hymenoptera > Encyrtidae > Copidosoma > Copidosoma floridanum. Next base: position 3,632,566 of record NW_028321899.1, read on the forward strand.
ATCGGGAAAATATTACCAAATTGTTTTTCTGATCCTCATGGTTCTCATGGAGATGTAAATCCTCACACGGTTTTTCCATGTGTGAGACACAACGGTGGTTGTACAGAGTGTACAGCTGTGCAGTAGGAGACCAATTCCTGACATTAATAAAAAATTATATTTGTTGCAGTTCTGGTATTTTGATTTATAACTCCACAATGGGATATGGAACGAAGAATGTGAGTGGAAATATTTTACACTTATTGAATGAAAACTACCAAATATTTTTTGGTAACTCAGACGTATTCAATTCGAGTACTCTACCATCAACAAGACAAATAGACGTTCCGCAACAAAATAATAGCACACTGAAAAAAATTCTCTACGATATTGGCTGAACATACCACCGCCGTTTCAGCGGTTCGGCCAGTGGTAGTTGGCTGCAATACTAAAACAGCAGTGTGCCAGGCCGTTTAGCTTGGCTCGTCTACTATAGTTACACTGCCGCCACATACAGTCTGCTACACAGCCGAAAGTGCAGTGTAAACAAGCCATTCAGGAAGTGCATGCTACATGAAATTTTATTTGTCATTCAATGAACTGTACAAAATATATATGTATTAAATAACTACTTTAAATTTAATTTCGTAGTATGTACACAAAACAAAATTGTACATAGAAATATACAAAAAGTAATTTTTTATGGCTTAATTTTCATTTACTACAGGCAAGTTGTATAAGCATCAAAACGATATTAATTTTTATTACGTATTTACACATATACAGGTAAACTAAAGCTATATAATATTAACATTGCGTATTTGGGATTTAGGTTAGGTCTTAATGATGATATAAGTCCCATGTATTCCACACTATATCACGGCAATGCATGCACTTCCTGAATGGCTTATTTACACTGCACTTTCGGCTGTGTAGCAGACTGTATGTGGCGGCAGTGTAACTATAGCAGACGAGCCAAGCCAAAACGGCCTGGCACACTGCTGTTTTAATATTGCAGCCAACTACCGCTGGCTGAACCGCTGAAACGGTGGTGGTGTGTTCAGCCAAAATCGTAGAGAATTTTTTTCAGTGCACGGACTGCGGTTTGTATATGTTACAATTTGTGGAATCATTTTTCAAAGTAAGCAAAAAAAGGAGTTGATGAATGAAAACCTAAAATTAGATTAATAAAAAATACAGTAATGTACGTGATTTTTAGAATCCCATCGAGAATTATGAAGAACTATGCTCGCTGAACAATTGGTTCGGGGGTGACGATATATCGTTGAAAAGAGCAAAAATAAAGCAGTTAATTAAGCAAATGGCAGTACGTTATTGGTTGAGAAAGTGAGATGTAGTGTGTAAATAAGTTTTATTTTTTTGGCAAACCAAACGTATTAATTATGTAGACTGAAGCTGCAATTATCATCCTACAATTCAAATGACTTCTCCACAATGCCCCTTTGTGTCGACGGCTTTAACGAAAAACAACGAAACTCAGATTTTCTTATTTAAAATAACATTGGAATTTCTGAGTTCCGTTGTTTTTCGTAAGAGCCGTCGATTACTATTAGTCTTATTATTATTGTAATTATTATTATTGTTCGTATGACTATCATCATTCCATAAGTCGTACACGTGAACTTCGATAACTGCATTCGACGTATAAAATTATTTCAAAAAACCCATTAAACTCTCTACAAAAGAGAACCTCTAACATTTTAAAGAATCTCAACTCTAACGGCTTCCTTTCTAGAACATACCATCCCAACGCTTTGTCACTCACAGATACAACTCTAGCTAAATTTTATGGCTTGCCGAAAATTCACAAGGTCGATGCCCCTTTACGTCCTATCGTCTCTCTTATCAATAGCCCTACATATTTTCTAGCAAAAGTAATTTACGATGAACTGAAGAAGTCAGTCAACGTTCCAATATCACACATTAATAATAGCTTTGAATTGAAAAACAAACTAAAAAATATAAAACCCACTACTAATTATAGACTAATGTTCTTAGATGTCAGCTCCCTATTTACTAATATTCCTCTAGAGTTGGTACTACGGAGCATCGATCGACAAATTGTGACCATAATGAATAAATGTCGAATCCCGGTTAATGAAATTCGACAATGTACAGAATTATTGTTCAATAATACTTTTTTTACTTTTGACAACATTTTTTATCAACAAATTTTCGGCACGCCCATGGGTTTTCCTATTTCACCTTTGTTTGCTGACCTTGTGATGGACGACCTATAAAATGATTGTCTCTCCATCTTAAAAAATAACTATAATATTATTCCATCTTTTTATTTTCGTTACGTGGATGATGATGATTACTTTTTATTAATGTTGACCATATTCACCAAATTTAATATATTTTTAATTCATATCATCCCAAACTACAATTTACATATGAAATGGAGATTGACAAGAAACTCAACTTTTTAGACTTGACGATAATAAGAAATTCTAATTATTTTAATTTTGACTGGTTTGAAAAACCTACTTCTTCCGGACGAATCTTAAATTATTTTTCTGGCCATCCAGTTAGCTATAAGAGAAATATTGTTTTTAATTTGGTTGATAGGGCGATCTTACTTGCCAGTACACGTTTTCACGGTGTGAATATTGCTAGGGTGAAAAACCTGTTGATAAAAAACAATTACCCTTTTAACTTTATTAATAAAAACATAAAGGTCAGATTAAAAAGACACAAATATAGTAATCATAACAGAAGCACTACAAACACCTACCCTCTCTGCAAAATTGGCATATCATATATTGACAGTAATATTGAAAAAATTTCAACCATGTTAAAACCCTACAATATTCACACTTACCCTCTTATCAACAATAAACTGCAGCATATCGTCCGCTTAGGAAAAGATACAACGAATAAACATAAACAGACAAATGTAGTATACAAGTTTTATTGTAAAAATTGTCCTGCGTCATATGTTGGTGAAACAAAGCGAGCGGCGGAGGTCCGCATTAGTGAACATATGAAAAGTAAAAACTCCGATTCCGTTGTTTGTGCACACCAAATCAATTTTGACCCTGAATTCGATTGGGATAACTTTAAAATCCTTGACAAAGAATCCAATTACAAAAAAAGAATTATTTCCGAAATGCTTTACATAAAACTCGACAAACACAACATCAATAGAAAGGAGGATGTGCTTTCCTTTAATAGAGCATAACTTCCTTTACTACGAAAGTTTAAATGTCTCGATCGAGTTCATCGCCCTTTACCGTCTACCTTTGCGGCTCCGCCTATATAAGCGCTGGCTTGTTGTTGTAATTTATTGTCAGTCGATAGCACGACAGGTGACGAGTAAGTCAACCAAACTTACGAATTCTCGCTTACCTGCGGTAACAATTTACATAAAAATTTATTGTATTTCTGTGTTTGAGCCTTCCAGATCACTCATTGTGTGTTTTTAATTTTAATTTTGTATCTTGATAAGGCTGACGCATATTGTCAGCGAAACGTTGCGCATTAATAAATCAACGCAAGAAAATTTAAATACACTTTACTTGTATTTATTTATTTTCTTACATTTCACCCCCAACGGATCACTGATCACTTTGAACTTCCAAATTCACCGGAGGGCACTGATATATACTAACAACTCGATGATAATTTTTCAACTTCGACATCGTACTTGTTATAATCATCACTTAACGATATTAGCACGTCATATTTCGTCATGTTCATTGTTATTTTTCAATGTTATGGGTACACGTTCATACATTAACATTATCATCAAGGCTACCTCTCAATGTTAGTCGAGTGCCTCCGAAAGTTTGAACCCTGGAAATATGAATTGCATAATTCCAGAACAAAATATAACCATCTTTAGGAATAAATGTAAGAACACCGTTTATGTGCATCTGCACAGAAAACTGGTAGCTTTTAAAAAATATTACTTACTCAGTTGTCGAGCAAAGTTTTCGAGTAAATTTTCTGATGTACAGATTACCTGGGGGAACCTCTTGCCTTTGGCTGTTATCGGTGGCCTTTGTTTGCACTGCATCGCAATCCATGGACTGCGTCAAATTATTTTTCCTGGTGCTAGTACCAAATGAAAGCTTCGAGCGGTTACACAAACTCCCCTATTATGAACAAGCTTGTAAGCTGGAGCTCATTACCTCTTGTGGAATGTATACTGTCAGGGGCGATGTGGTATCTCATTATTCATAAAATTACCATTAAAAAGGAGGCAAGTCCCAATGAGCAGCCAAACACTGACATGACATCCTGTCACCTTGAATTGAATTCGCTGACATGACATCCTGTCATCTTGAAATAAAACCTAAAAGTAAACGTTTATACAAAGTACCTATGCTCGAAAGCTCTTGATAAATGTATAACGGAAAGGAAAACGAAGTATAAAGGTTTTCAAAATTGTAGCAGTAGGAAAAATAATGTTAAAAATCAAATAAATGTTTATTTACTGTGATTCGTTAGTTCACATTACATTTATCCAATTAATGCTGAGTAATAATGCTTAGTGAAACAAACAAAAGGCTTTTTTACTTATCTGATATTTGCAGGTTATACGAAGTCCAGCTGAAATAATCTCATACTTGCACTTAGTGAGCCAATATTTTGGCAGGTACAACGAGTGATAGCCGATCAATCATGCAATATCGATTAATAAATTGTCGATAACCGAAATATTTTTCACCGAGCAACGAGCCTATAAAACGAGAACATTAAGCACGACGTCCACTTCTTCTTTGCATCGTCTGAAACTTCTACCTATATAACTATATATACAAAGGTGCTGCCAACTTTCAAGCTGAACAATTGTAGCATCCATATTCATATATATAGCTACTCCGTCTTGGGTAGAAAGCCTTAACATCAAAGTTTAATGAAATATTTATACGTAGCAAATCATGATACTTAACATTTTAGTCACTAATAATCGTGTTTTGCCTTTAATCACATTTTATACAAGTAGGTTGACAGTAATCTTCAGCAATGCGCATTCATTCGAATAATGTTGGGCTCTAATATTAATAAAAAATAGAATAATCAATTAAACACTATTTTATGACTGTACATATTCTATCAGCAATCAATTGAAACCTTTAACATTGTTATATAATTTAATTATTTGTTTTTTAATTTTTTGTATTTTTGAATTTCCCGCTGGGTGGGGTGCCGCGGTCGGGAGCACTGGTCCAGACTCGAGAAAAGAGCTTAGTTTTCGTCCAAGTACAAGAAAAGGTCATAGTTTATGTCTAGGACATACAAAAGGGCATAATTTTCGTCCAGACTCCAGAAAAGTGCATAGTCTTCGTCCGGGATCCTAAAAGGGCATAATTTTCGTCTGGAACAGACAATAGGGCATAGTTTTCGTTCGGACCGCGGAAAAAGGCATAGCCTTCATCCAGGCTTCGAAGCAGGGCGTAGTCTTCACCAGCGGTGTCGATAAATATGTTACATATAGTTATTGCTTACTATCAGTGTAATATGTGTAGGTTTGTAATTAAGTGGTGTATCATTTAATTATAGTCTATATGTATTAATTTTAAGTTATTCTAGTATTTAATATTCTATCTTAGTGTAGCTGTTCCCAGAAACACTTTTGCACCTATTGGGTTTAACAGTTATTTTTTTATCTGCATTAAAAAGTATTTCGTTTGCTTTTTATTTCCAGCATACATTAGTCACATAATGTTGAGCATTGAGACTTGTTTCAGCGAGAAATTATTTCAATATTTAAGCTTTAATACGAGATAGTGACCACAAATTATTTTATAATACTGCAAATAAAAAAAAAAAGAAACCAGTTGTCAGGGGTCTACCAACCCTCGGTCGGAACGAAGTTCTATTCCAACTTTCACAGACGTTAGCTACATACAGTAGGGTGTCACTTATTTACCAATATTTTTTTTCACCGTGCCGCCCCCTAGATCTCTTTTTTGTGCTGAAAAATAAATATCGCACTTGAAAAAATCAAGAAAAAAATTTTTTAAGCCGTGCCGAAACTACAAAACGTATTTTTAATTAACGTACACATTATATACTTGATCCAATATACTTTAATGCTCAACTATATTCAAAGTTAACCTGAAACGATTTACATATGACTTTTTTCTTATGTTAAATTTGACGCAGAATCTGTATCTTTACTTATTTTGAGCCAAAACTTACATCTGAATATGTAAAATGCACTTTTACTTTCATTAAAGGCTGTTTTTTGATGATATTTTGCATAAAAGTTTCCTTTACGCGCGCTTAGACTCTTTTAACTAAACAAAAATAGCAATCTTATGGTAAAATCTGGTGTAGTACCCGAATATTTACTTATTTTGCACTGGAATTTTGCATTCAGTAGCGTAGGAAACACTTTTATATCAATTAACTGCTGTTTTTTGGTGATTTTTACAATCAAAGTGCCCTCTAAGCTCTCATTAACTCTGCAACCGATGAAAAACATTTGAAATCAAGATATATGTGTATTTTTCGTACTTTTTACTAATTACGAAGAAATAAGATAAAAGGAAAAAGGCTCAGCCTGAGTGACAAATCTCACCTAATAACTCCTATGAGATCTCAAATAAGATTTCAGATGAGACCTCAGATTTTAGCGAGACTCGTTAACAGAGAATTACTCATCTGTTCTGCATGCGTATGTACGAATCATTCTATTATAAAACCATTCTATTACAACAATAACTTTTTTTAAATAATACAAAGTGTGTTGGTGCGGCCTTCCAAAACGATGCCGTTAATCCCAAGCCAAAAAAATTTTACGAGGAGTTTCATACACGTAAAATTTCATGTGAAAATTTTTTAAGAAATGCACTCCTAAACTTTTTTTTTTAGGAAGAGTTCCACAAGGAATTCCACGTTCTTCGTAAAAATCTATGGGGGTTTTTACATAAAAAATCGATGAAAAATTACATGCGGAATTTTAAAGCATGTTGGCAATTAATCGATTAGCCAGACCCAATCTGTTAGACAAAAAATTCCATAAAGAAAGTATTATGTTTTCAGTAGATTTAATTAACAATTTGACAACATAAGATGTTACTATCCGTATGACAGCACCATACCTGGGGGCCTAAAATTTTTTGTTTAACAGCACACATAACAATATTGCTCTTGTTGCTTTCAAACGCGCACAACTTTTCAACATGTGAATAAAATAAAAAGTTGCAAAGTAGATTTTTGAAAACAGAGATTGAGAAACAAGAAATAAAGAAAAAAATGTAAAAAAATGTAATAAAATAAAATATGAAAAAAAAAAACAAAAAATGAAAAATAGTTTACTACTCACGATGGTTGAACTTCGTGAGTACTGTATTTATGCACGACGTTCTCACAAAGTTCAACCATCGTGAGTAGTAAACTATTTTTTTTTTTTTTTTTTTTTTTTCGTTTTTCAAGTGTTTGTTTTAGTAAACAACATGAATGCAGTACTAACGTTTACAGAGCTTCGTTCTTCCTGTGGGTCTGGCGACCCCCTTGTTACCTGAGAAATTGTGTCTTTACTCATCTCATGTTTAAAGAACTTCGTTCTTACCGTGGGTCCCATGACCCATTTATCCCCCCTGGTTAGTTGTTTTTTTTTTATCTTTTTTTATTTTATTTTCGTTATTTCTTGTTTTATTTAATTTTTTTATTACTTGTTTTTTTTTTTTTTCATATTTCATTTTATTACATTTTTTAAATTTTTTTCTTTATTTCTTGTTTCATTTTTTTTTTCCGTTTCTTGTTTTATTTTTTTTCATATTTCATTTTATTACATTTTTTTTAATTTTTTTGTATTTCCTTTTTGTAATTTCTTTCTTATTTTCATATTTAATCTTTTTTTTTTATTCCCTTTTTTTTTTTTTTTAATAATTTATTCATAAAATAATTTATTTATAACAGCAATTATTAGCATTACTGTAATGCCAAAAAAAACGTCAGGTTTAATAAAAATCGGTCGGTATTTTATGCATCAAATGCATAAAATACAAATATTTAATGCGTTATAACGCGCCTTATTATGTTCAATCTACATAACCATATTTGTGCTAATTAATTTTTTTTTTTTTTTTTTAAAACACAAATACATAATTTATTATGGATTAAATGTAGTATCAGTGAATGCATATAAAAATGGAATATTATAGTTACGAACCACACAATAAGTACAAGAAACCGAGTCACTCTAGTCGGCAGCACTCGTAGCAGAGTGGGTAAAGTACTGGACTTATGTGCAGGAGGTTGAGGGTTCAAATCTTTTTAGTGGACAATGTTTTTTTTTTTTTTTTTTTTTTTTTTTTTTTTTTTTTTTTTTTTTTTTTTTTTTTTTTTTTTTTTTTTTTTTTATAAAAGAAAAAAATTTTAAGTCAAAGAAAAATTATTGTGGAAAAATAAAATTAGAAATTGTTAAAAAATTAATTGCTTGGGAGTGTGAGGGGGAATGGTGGGTAAAGGTGAGCAGAAGAGTAACACGGCAGGATTGGGAGATATACTTAGATAGTAGGGAAGTGTGTAGAGAATAGTAGGTGAGGGGGACGGGGTAAGGGGGGAAACTTGAAAGAAAGAGACTTCGGGTGAAACCACTTTCGTTTCCAAAAAAAAAAAATCTGTCGGTTTTAAAATTCCAGCCCCCCGAGTAACGCGACATAAAGAACTTCATTCTAAAAAAAATACAATTATTTACAACCACATAAAATACTATCAATACCATATAAAAGTACATATTTTAAACTTAAATATCTACACGTATAAAATTAAAATATATTAATTCAAGGACGATACTAATGGACGCTGCCTGATGGTTTCGAACATAAATTAATTTCACTAGCGTGGTGACATTTTAGGTGTATGGTTGTTAGTAGAAAAAAGAGATTTTCTATTGCATTTTTTATAATTTAATTTTATATACTATAGTTATAACGAGTGCTGAAAATGTATTTGTTGTACGATTATTAAGTCCATAGTTGACATACAAATATAAAATTGTAACATAAAATATTTTTTTACTGACAACCATATACCTAAACTGACACCACGCTAGTAGAATACATTTATGCTCTAAGGCTTTAGGCTGCTTCCGTCAATAACGTCGTTGAAATAGTGTATTTTTATCCTATATTTTGTAATTTTTTATTTCATTTACATGTTATAAGGTTGTGTGCGTTTAATAGAAACAAGAGCAATATTGGTATGTGTATTTTAAATAGAGAATTACAATGCAAGTAGTAACATATAATGTTGTGAATTTCTACATCATAAACCTATTCAAAGTAAAACAATATCAATTTCTATATAAAACAGCCATATGTCAACCTTTTTTTAAAAAAACCATTCTTTTGGCGCGTTGGACATCTTAGATTTGCATTTTAACATTGTAAACAAATATACATTGTTAACATTCAGCTGCGAAAATCAATTCATAAAATTTAGAGGGACTTCGCGTTTTTTAAATGGTTTCCTGATATGCTTGTTACAATTTTAATTGTATTACACGTTTATATTATTAAAATTTGTTTTTTGAATGTTCATCAACATTACGTTGTAAGAATAGTTTTGGAAAGTTTTAAATGGCTTGTAAATTGTTCGAGTGGTTTTCTTTCATCCTAGATACTTTTTTTTTTAATGAATTACTACAATACGTATATCTTTTTTTTTTTTGTATATTATACTGCTATTCGTCCGGCTCCTATAGTAAGAACACTACTATGGGCACTGAGCAGTACATATCTATCTTTCACACTAGACCATAGATATAGATATACATTTCTATTATCTAGGGTTTGTCCTGGACTGATCTTTTTTGATACTCGAATACAACTATTATAACTTGTATACTAACTTTTTATTACGTTTAAAAGTTGTATTACCTTTCATAATTTTTTATTGTTTCATCAATGTCTTTTTAATAAATTTTATAATCCAAAGTGTACTATGAGGTGCAATGATTGAGTGCTAATATTTAAGTTAAAATCGAGTAAAATTTAGTTAAAATCATCTTAAAATTTATGATTGTAAATTCATAAATTTTATTAATAAACATTAAATTGTGAATTGATTACATTTTAAAAAACTAGTATTCTACAGGTGTATTGGGAATGCAAGAGGTCATAGGAAAATTGAGGAAAATGGCCGAATTTGCAGGAAAGTTTGCACCCAAGTATATCTATGTATATTTCTGGATATAGATATATTACTCTGCAGTTTCCTACAAATTTGGACACTTTATTCCACCTCTTGTATTCCCAATAGTGTTAATAATAATAAGTTTTTATTTATTTATGTATAAACTTAATAAAATTCCATTCTTAGGTTATTTTGGATGATAACATTGACAATGTCTTCTAATATACAATTAATTGATATTTATTTAATTGGTGATGCTATGCCACAAATTATTGGTAATAAGTTACCAACAAACAAACAAATTCTGAAAGTTCTTTTCTTCAATACCAGACATATAAAGTTAACTGTTAAGGATAGTATAGCATTAGTGGTCAAAGAAGCTTTGATATTCTGGGAAAAAGCCAATATACCCACGCAGAAGTTTGACAGATGTTGTAAAAAGTTAGACAATTTATATACAGAGTATAGAAGGATACAAAAAAGTATGGGTGTACCTAGTAATGAGAATCACGAAGAAAATTTTACTGCTAAATTAAGCTTGTTATGTGACGTGGCCCATGGTAATGTTTTCAATGTTATGACTGATAAACAAAGATTTTCTCATAGACCAGAGATCGATAGAACCAAAATTATATGTAGCAGATTTTGTTTATGAAATTACGTTTGATACTCTTCAAGGTATAGTCAAGTTTTGAAATAAATTTAATTTATAAAGATTTGCAATAAAGATTTTATTCTAAATTGAATGATTTTTCAGATGTAACAAATACTGAAACTTCTTCAGGTGGAATGCCTTCGGGTTCGGAGCAAAACATAGTAAATTTTAAGATAGTGCTAGAAAGGCTGATTTTTTATGAGATGGTTCATAAACGTGGTAAAGTATTTTTTGATTACTTTTTTCTTAGTAACGTAATTTCTGTAGTATTTCGATTTTTTAAAGTATATTTATTGAGTTCTGGATCCATAAGTCATTTTATAATGAAAAATGAGATAACTACTTGAAATAAACTTAAAAATTACTTACAGTATTAACAATAATGATGCTTAATAAGAACTAACTTAAAAAATTATTAAATTAAATAATGTAAATAATAATATATTTACTTAAAATCTATAAAAACGAATGTAATAAGTTATTTATATTTTTTCAGAATCAGATGAATTGGTATCAATTTTCGAACAAAAATCATCTTTAGAACCATCTCCAAGTGAATCAAGCTCACAGCAAAGCTCTGTTTCACAATTCAGCTTACGAGGTCGTTATTACCAACCAAAGAGATCCCGAGGCGACATAAATATCATGACAGAAGATGTAGTGGCAGTTTTAGATTCTTGTAAGATATTGTACAAAAATTCTGTATTATTAATTGGTATCATCGCTAATACTTTGGGTCACGATATTGAAAATCTTATTTTAAATAAAAGTTCATTTAATCGAGCTCGCTTAATGATTCGACAAAGAAAAGCTGAGAATTTGAAAAATACATTTGATTCAAATTTGAAAGCAGCTGTTATCCATTGGGATGGAAAAATCATACCAGATGCTTGGACTTTTAAAAAAGTTGATCGATTACCTATTCTCGTTAGCGACGGTAAATTAGAAAAAATTTTAAGTATACTGGCCCTTCCTGATGAAAAAGGTATTACGCAAGCTAATGCCGTTTTCGAGGCTATAGATGATTGGGGTCTAAAAGACAAAGTGAAAGCTTTATGTTGTGATACAACGAATTAAAATTTGGGAAATGTAAATGGTGCTGGGACTATTCTTGAGCACTTTCTCGATACAAGTTTATTGTATTTACCTTGTCGTCACCGTATTTATGAACTCACTTTCGCATCCGTCTTTGAATTGAAATTTCCTGGAACTAAAGGACTAGATAATCCATTATTTAAGAGATTTCGTGATCAGTGGCTTAATTTAGATCCATCAAAATATGATGATGATGAACTTAAAGATCTGCATCCATCGTTATTTCTGCGAAAAGAGGAAATCATAGATTTTGCAAAAAGATATTTGAAAGAACAGCAACCTCGTGATGACTACAAGGAACTACTTGAATTGTGTTTAGTTTTTTTAGGAGCACCTCCGGAATATTTTGAGATTCGTAAGCCTGGAGCATATCATCATGCCAGATGGATGTCAAAAGCTATCTACTCGATAAAAATATTTTTGTTTCGTAGATTTTTCCCAATCAGTGCTATCGAATTAAAAAAACTCTTCGATGTTTGTTTATTCATTGTTTATGTGTATGCGGAAGCCTGGTTTTTAGCTCCAAACGCTGTGCAAGCTCCAAATAACGACTTGAAATTTATTAAAAAGCTTTATGATTATGTTAATGTCGATTCTTTAGTATCTAATGCTGCCTTAGAAAAGATTAAAAGGCATCTATGGTACTTGTCCCCCGAGGCAAGTGCTATTTCGTTCTTTGATGATAATTTATCTCTTTCAGTCAAGTGTCAGATGGTTTTATCGTTAGAAGAAAACAAGGATTACGATGATTTACCTAAAAAAAAATACATAATTAATAATAATACCGATTTACAGAATTTGAAAAATGCAGAATTAGAGCATTCCATAAACTCTTAATCACTCTTGTTTTTTGACAGATTTAATATTAATAAAAACTTTTTATACACTGATTGTAAGACTTGGTCAACTAATAATGATTATTTAAACGGTTTAAAGATTGTAAAAAACCTACGTGTGGTAAATAATGCAGCTGAAAGAGCTGTACAAATTTCTCAAGAATATATAAACAGAACTAAACATGAAAATCAAAAATTATTTTTAGAACAGAACGTAAGTCAATTTCGAAGAAATTTTGGAGATTCAAGTAGACAAACAGTGGTAAAAAAAATTGAAAAAATCAGAAAAAAAATGACATTTAAAAGACTATTAAAAATGTTTTACAGAATTTTAAATAAAAATTTCATTGTTTCGCATTCATATGTTTTCATTTGATTCCACTCATTTCCTTTAATTCATGAATTTTTTTTTTATGAAGATGTTACATAAAATAGTAAGGAGCGTAAATAATTGCAAATAGTACAGAGATTTATGAGTCACATTAATTTTCTATTTTTAAACTATAGAGTTTTCATTAAGATATTTTAATGCTATGTTATTTGAAGCAATACACATAACTAAGAATCGTTTGTAAAGCTTATTAGAGCTAAGAGGGCACTTTGATTGTAAAAATCACCAAAAAACAGCAGTTAATTGATGTAAAAGTGTTTCCTACGCTACTAAATGCAAAATTTCGGTGCAAAATAAGTAAATATTTGGGTACTACGCCAGATTTTACCATAAGATTGCTATTTTTGTTTAGTTAAAAGAGTCTAAGCGCGCGTAAAGGAAACTTTTATGCCAAATATCATCAAAAAACAGCCTTTAATGAAAGTAAAAGTGCATTTTACATTATCAGATGTAAGTTTTGGCTCAAAATAAGTATAGATACGGATTTTGCGTCAAATTTTACATGAGAAAAAAGTCATATGTAAATCGTTTTAGGTTAACTCCGAATATAGTTAGCATTAAAGTATATTGGATCAAGTATATAATGTGTACTTGAATTAAAAGTACGTTTTGTAGTTTTGGCACGGTTTGAAAAATTTTTTTCTTGATTTTTTCAAGTGCGATCTTGATTTTTCAGCACGAAAAAGAGATCTAGGGGGCGGCACGGTGAAAAAAAAAATTTTGGTAAATAAGGGACACCCTAATGTATACACATATTATAGGTATGTTATGTACGCTTCTACGCTATGACTTAACACTGAACCGATGCCCTTGCTCAAGCTGACGTATAGGTAAAGAGAAAAGAGAAAAGAAGAGAAAAACAGTAGCTGTACTTATACTTAAGGCAAAGTATTACGACTTCCCTTTATTTAAGTATAACCTCGGTTAATTGGTGGTGGTAACAATCGGCTAAGAATAATATCTGTACCGAGGAAACTCTAAGATTAGGAACCAACACACAAACAATGTTAGTGTTTATATGTCGGAGGGCGGGTTTGTTGCCCTGTGTAAAAGAGCGAAGTTGCTCAGATTGCCGATTATATAAAATATTTAAAAATAAATATTATCAAGTTTCAAAATTTATCTTTTGAATAATAAATCAATTCCTGCACAATATACAGCAATTGTTTTTTGATTTTTACTTTATTAAATTCTCATCGTTCCCTGAATATTTCCTTAAGTTAATTAATTTAATGTGTTTTTTATCTCATTCAATATCTTTCTAAATTTAATATCTTTTTTAATTTATTTCTACCCTTTTTTGGGTACAGACAATATTCTCAGTTCATATAAACAATTTCATAAGTATCTTAACAGCTATTATTCTAGTTTTTATCTTAATATGTAAAAAAAGAACTCGCAATCATACGTGGAGGGGAAGGTTTACTTAAATAAGTACAATCAATTTATTTTTAATTATCTTATATCTATTTAATCATATAATTCTAAGGAAATTGTATCTTTAATTTTTACATATATTAATTATATTTGAATAATCGCGATTATTTACGTTAATAATAAAAAAAGAAAATGTATAATATACTCGATAATTTAGAATTTACTTAAAATCTATCCGCCTTTGTTTAATAGAAAATTTTACAGAAACGACAATTTAAATTTTCCCTCCTTAATATCTCCGCTTAGACACGTTAGGTTAGACTAGCACGAATTTTTAGTACAACCACGGAAGGTTAATGTTAGGTAACTACCTATCTTACCAAGTCACGTAGGGTTAGGTCGTTCTCAGGGCCCTTGGGTATTTTTTATGCCTGCGTTTTTTCCTTTTTAGTAGCAGGTTTTCCCTTCTTTAGGTGAACGCGCTCTAGCATTTTCTCAACGTACTAGACGTACATTCCCCGCACAAGGCGTTCAAATTTGCATTTTCGTTTTTCAAATAGGAATTTTTTATAAATGAAATATATTTTTTTTTAATGTGTTCCCTTGAATTGTCTATTGGACGGATTTTTTATTACAAGAAAATATAATAAATAGAAGAATATAAATATAAATGATAAGCGTATATTATAAATTCTAGGTGATAGAAGTGCCTCCTTGTATACGGTGCAGTATACGTATGTTTTTTGTATACATATATACGTGTTGCACGTCCCGGTCATTTCATGCATGTTCATACATACATATGAAAATAAATTTTTAAATATTCGTCAGATAAGTATAATGATTCCAACAAGAATTGATTGTACATGTATAATATCATATCAAATGCACGAATAAAAAGTTTTAAATGAAAGGAATTTTTATCCTGCGTAACTGGATAAAAGTACCATTTTTCGGAGCAGTATGGTGAGAATTTTTGTTTCGTTCTGCTTTACATGACACACAATTACTACACATATTAATACATGTATCATAACAAATATGAAAGTATTTAGAATTCGTGAATCACATGTAACAAATTATATGTACTTCATGCACGCGCGGGCTCAAATAAGTACTAATAATAAAATGTGTACTATTTCAACATCGGATTCTTTAAGACCTATTGAAATCAGGTGTAATTTAATTTTTTCAGTTTGTATTATACCAAGTTTAATGAAAATTTAATTTGGAAGTTTCACTTCTGCCAGGGGTTCTGAGACCTAGATCTGGTTTTGTTTTCGGGCAATAAACTAAACAGCCACTTTTACAGCCATTGCAATCGGTGCAATAGAGCAGGGTGCGGGAAGCGGGAAGAGACTAATACGTTATATCATATGTCGAGTCAAGCTATACATATATACTTACAGCGGCCACTATAAATGTGTACGTAGTTCTGACGGTACTCGGTTGTATGGGGAGGAGGAGCTACTGACCAAGTACAACCAAAGGATGCCGAATAAAAGAGAGCCATCGGGTTATTCGGTGCATGCACATGAAGAGAGAGAAATAGAGAGCTGCCTGCGGCAATGTGTATAGCTTTATACACGGCAATATTACTTTAGCGGGGTCAGAAAAAAGCCTTGTTACACTTTCTTCGGTCTAGCCCCCATTCACCCAAAACTCATAACGCAAGAAAAGAAACTTCGTTTAAAAATAATTAAACCTAGGATGTAAAAAATATTAAGAACTAATGGTAAAAAAAGCAAGATTTTTTTTATTTTTTAACTTTCTCTAAGACGTTGGTATATTTTCATCTGTAGTTATTCTTTGTGCGTTACAATTGATTTTTACAAAAGTGACTTCTAGTGACGTCATTCACGTCTACTAAAGAAAAAATACTTCACAGTTTAGAATTCTGATATATATATATATTACAAAATGTGAAATTTAGTTTCTGAGTAGCTGTCTTTTTCTGGTTGATTTTCATTATTTTCAATAACTATCTTTTAATTTGATTTAGTTAGAACTGTTTTTTTTTCATTCAATTACATTATCTATAAAAATAGTATAACTGCTATTATGGTATGCTATTTCTGTGATTATTACTTTTCCTTTATTGAAATTAGAAGAGTTAAATAATATGGAAAAAAAGTCTGTAAATGCAACTATAATATGTAAACATTTAATGTAAGAAAGAAAGACTGGACTCATTATGCACCATAGTATGTATAAGAATTAAAAATACATATTATTCTGTATTGTAATAATTGATTTAATCCACTTTAATTAATAAAATCAATCAGATTAAGAAGAAAATTCTACTTTTTATAAGCCCACTCTTATAGATACAATAATAGAATAAATCCATCACCCTAATACTGGCTTATAATATTGGCTGTAACACTAATATTTCAATTAATTAAAAAATAGCAATATAAATTGTTTTTTGTACAGTCTTAAAAAATCATGTACGATAGAATTTCATACGATGAAAAACTGTGAGGGTAGTTAGGTAAAAATTTTAATAAATTAAGTTAAACGCATTTTTACGCTAACCTCTTTTTTCTTGTTTTTAAACATTAATTTGTCATGCAGTTATAAAATTTTCAAGAAAAAAATCTATTGCAGTAAAGTCAACGAGCTGTTAAAAAATGTATACACTAGCAGCTCAAGAAGTTTTTTATAAGATCTTGCATGAGTAGTCGCATTATTCATTCATTCATACAAGAAAATATTCTAAGTGACCGCTTGGGGGAAGTCTAAATAACATTTTTGTAAGGTACCTATTGAGATAAAATTAACTGATCAATCAATCAATTGACCAAAAAAAGGTATTAGGTGTAATACATGACATAGAGGGTGACATGGTACTGCAATTTGAAGTATACATCATAAATAAATCAATAGTTTTTGGAAAAAAGGCATCTAAAAAATACAGGGATAAAAATAATGTTCTTCATACGAGGTTAAAGTAATTATTATTTTTAATTATTCTTACCAATATTGTGCAAGTCAGTTTCGTTTGCTGTTTGAAAGTCAATAATGTGACGAACAGATTTAGCTATACAAATACGAATATCAAAAGTATCCACAATTGGCTGTCTAAAATATTCTTTGATGGCATGAATTCTAAGAGCTGATAAATCTACTCCATGAAAGCACGTCTGGTACCAAAAATTAGATTTATTAAATTGTTCCATATAAAGGTTTTCGTCTGTAAATGGAGCAATATGTAAATCACCTCTGGTAGGAAACATTCGACCACCTGAAAATATGAAGTAATATGAATTCCAAAACTGACAAATTTATTGATTGATGATTCTAGTATCAAAAATTAAGGAACTGTTTTGACAAACATCTTCAGGCTCACTTAAAAAAATACGTATCTTCAACTACTTTCATACGTATGTCTGATTATGATTTGGAATTAAATAAGAGTGAAAGAATATCATGATCATTATAGCATTCAACAGTAATTATTTCTGTATATGAATCGATAAAAATGTGTCGAATTGGATTTTAGGTTTTATCTCATAAGCATTTCTCGATAAGAAAGCAACTACCAAAACAAACTGGTAATTTGAAACACCTACGCTTGCAGTGTAAGCTCGAAAATAGTGAGTAAACCACTGTAATAACAGGACACTGGAAAATTTTTAACACAATAAATACAAAAGATAAAATGGATCTTATGATCCAATTCAGAGATTCTTACGATCCACCATACTTGATTATGTATAAAAAGAATAATTTTTAGCACTGTTTAACTTATGTAATACTTCGTTGTTTCTAGTGATTGGTATAAGTTATCAGGCATGCAGGAGGCGCAATAAAAATCATACCTTGGCTAAAAAACATTTTGATAATGAGTTTTACCCTTAACGCTAGTTAACATTTATCATAGACTTATAGGGAAGAATATTAACGCTATTCTCACACATGCTACTTATAGCATTTTCTTATTCGAACAAAATGGATAGGTAATTTGACCGATGACAGGGGTAGAAATCTGCATATTAGTATGAAATAAGAGCTTACTTTTAAAACAGTTAACTAAAACAAAGATATGAAATACTAACAGCCTACCCGTCTCAGCTTCGCCTGAGCTTCACTGACTGGAGAGCCTTAGTGTGTTGACACGTCACGTAAAACGTTTTCAGTTTCAAATTTCGCATGTATTCTTGTCACTTCTTGGAATAAAAACTTTGAATTAAAAAAATTATTGTTTGGAATCTATGCAGTTTTGTTCGAATAGTATGATGTAAAAAGGTAAAAAAATATAATGATGTTGAAAATTACAGAGCTTTCTTCATGCCTACAATAGTTGTTGGTTGTCGCCTAAAAAAAAGCCGTGTAGATACTTTCTCACATTATAACATACAATATAAGGTTAGTCATTACAACCTGATGAAAAATAAATGATCTAAAAATTGTTTGCTGTGAAAAAACTTTACTACCAGAGCAACAAAGTCCTGGAGCCTCATCTCTCTATTTTTTAGCGCCACAATGAACACAAATACATATTATTCCACCTATTTGAATTGTTGAAAATTTGAGTTTTCAATGTCAAAGTTATAATGAAAAGCTGTTCTATCACTTAATGATTTATTTATTCACCAATGTTGACGCTGCTATTCCAATCTCGATGAATGTTTTGAGTCAGTTTCTTGACGCTTACAATTGTATACATTTGAAGTTTTCCTTCCAATTTGCCCTTTTGAGGCTCTAGACATTGTTAACAACTTTTATGACCCACGTGGGCTTTTTTTATCATTTTTGTTAAGCTATAATATATTTATGGTCAAGGTAGTTCAACGTTGGATGGCCCTCAAAAATGATTGGTGAGCTAAACTCTCCCTTGACTCAAGTTCCCAACAAATAAGACTGC
Source organism: Copidosoma floridanum (assembly GCF_036245765.1). Classification (NCBI taxonomy): domain Eukaryota; kingdom Metazoa; phylum Arthropoda; class Insecta; order Hymenoptera; family Encyrtidae; genus Copidosoma; species Copidosoma floridanum. The sequence goes on from NW_028321899.1 coordinate 3,651,888, forward strand.
CTAAATACCTCAGAATGATATTCTTTGGCCTGCTGTTGTAGCACCGAACTGATCAGGAGGAAAACTACCACGTTCTGAAGCATTAGAGCTAGTTGTAGTGTTCTTTCCTAATGTCTTCTAGTGTTATGCCAATAACGCTGGTATTGAAAGCACCTTCTTTTTCTCTTCAAGTTCAGTCATTTTGGTGATTTCAGGCAGAGATTCGTTCATGCTCCTAGCCTGTTCAAGACTCTTACATTTGTTTAAGTTTGTTACTTCTTAATAGATTTACTATTACATTAGTCAAACGCATACCTTGGAAAGTATTAGTAATACCTGGTTAAATGCTTAGAGTCGAGAGGGTATTATCAAGTTTTAACGGAAGGATCTTTTTCAATAAACTATCTAACTCGCTGCACCAATTTTTTTATAGCCCAACAGTAAATTTACCTGATAAGCGAGCCAGGTGATGGCTTTTCTTCGAAAAGGAAGCTCCTCTGCATGTCCAGACATTAACAGAAAAATAACCTATTTGTTTTAAAAACCGAATTAGTAGTATTTCAGCACCCTGGGTACTCATCCTATCGAAAAAAACCGAGAAAAAAATCTTGAAAATTTTCTACGAGACTCGAACCCACTAAATAAACAAATGTAGCAGAATCTGTACGGATTTTAAGAACATAAATAAGAGAATCCAAACCTAGAAACACTTTTATAATGCCGTTTGAGCTGAAAACCAGTTTAAGCTTTTTCGTAAAGTTTAACATAAAATTAAAAATGGCAACGCCATAATTGTTGAACGATTGAGAAAAAAAAATTTTTTTAACGATGCATATAACAAAAGTTCATATATGAATGATCAAGATACGGTGACATAGAAACTGATTTGAAATTGAGCGAATGAACTAAGGTCAAGGGCTTAAAAAAGGAACAATAATCAAGGAAATTCTGATGAAGCATAAGTTCTTCCACTTTATCTTATTTCAGGAAAAATACAGTAAGCTGTAAAATAACACATTTAGACACTGCAAACGTGGTGAGATGGAGCACATTTATTTTGCAAGTTTGACGTTTCATCGAGCCATATCACAATGTGCATGTACAATGAAAACATCAACACATTACTATAATCCTACATAAACTATAATTCTAATTAAACTAAAAGGTTGTAACAAATAAAGAGTGATGAAACAGAACGGAAAAAAACGAGGGTATCTAAAATGGGTCTAACGGAATGGGTCTAATGGAAAAAAGAGTTCAGCATTTCATCAGAAGTAACTACTTGAAAAGGTGTTAAATATAATGATTATCTAAGCGAATGTTGCTTTTTTCATGGATACAATTAATAAACTCAATATAGGATGTACTTCTGTAATGTTTGGCAAGCACATATTTTTTGTCGTTTTTAATAATATCACGTATATGCTCGTCTAATCTAGTCTTTAATAAACGTAAGGTGTGTCCTGTATAATTTGCATCTCCATTACTTCGGATGACTTCATAAACCACCCTAGGTATCATATCCTTACGAAGTTTTTCTTTACCTAACTTGTTAAAAAAAAAAAATTTGTTGATTAAAAATTTTTTACAAAAATAATATTTCTGAGCATATAAAAAAGTGATGGATAAAAAGGTAAGGTCTCCAGAGGTTCATCTGTATTAAGTACCTTTTAAAAAATATGGCTAAATAAGGTCCAGTATTAATCGTGGAGGGTCTTGATTTCACTGTATGTATTACAAAAAAAGTTAGACAGTCATTGACTTTTAATAAGTTTTTGATGATTTCAAGATTATTGGCCTGAAACTGAAATTCGTATAGCATAAGACATTCAGCCACTAAATTTATCACTATGACTGTCTTAATAGAAATAGCCCAGTGTATAAGGAAGTCAAGAATTTTTTCTGTCAGCAAACACTTTTTATGTCAATCGAATATACAATGGAAAATCTAAATTCTATGACTCATTCAGAAGGGCACCATTACACTGAACCTTACCAGTTAAGTAAAATGCACCATATGTTTCCAAAAACTAGTAATTCATTATAAACATTTCGATTATAGAAAATAACCTATAAAAAAACTAACCTAAGTATTTTTTTCTCCAACTCTTCTAAAAATATAATTGTGAACATTGGACTATAGCAACCAACCACAAGACAGCCCAAGATTGCCTGCGAAACCTAATATTAATTTTAAAAAATTTAGGCTCAGTAGAAAATGGATCCCATCTAAGAACTCTGCTTTAGTTTAAGAAGTATAATTTTTTATAAAAATCAATTTTTAAGATAAACCACTGCAGAAACAAGTCCATACCCTGGAGTACGTAATGGTGATATCATATAACACGATATTAAAATCAATCCCAGCGGAATTATAAACTGTCTTGATTACTAAAGCACATTCAAAATATAAATGTGCTCTATTACACTAAATGGCAGGGTCAAAATGTGCTATCATTCAAACTATTGTGTTTCTCCTATGGTAAGATAAAATTAAGGGGTATATGGTTCGTCAAAGTTTCTTTTCATATTAAGAACTGTTTGTAAGGATTCTCCGTACGTTTAATGTGCTCTTTAACCTAGGTCCAACACAGTGTCCCGATATCAAACTAAGAACTCGCGCGAACTTTTGCAAAGGAGGTCATTGATTGGATAAGCCCTTACACTTCGTTCAGACACCTAAAACTTGAAGTCCCAGCCCAAAAACGTCAACCCAAGTACATGATCTCTCATAACCCAGTTCAACTACTCAACAGCGCTGTTATTAAATTAATAGAATAAAATCCCAATCAGCAAAATCCCCTACAACCCAACGCGATTACTGCCAGCACATTATATTTATTAATAAAATTAAATTCTGAGTAGCTAATCTCCTATTACCTGACGCCCTTACTGCCAGCGTAATTGTTACATTACTAATTGTTTGATTGTCCGTGTCAAATTCTTTATGACTCAATTAAAATTCAAGCCATAAATTGAATTTCGATTCGTTTTTGCCGACAAATTATTATTTTGTTAAGTTTTTCTGTGGAATTGTAAAAAACTTATGTGGATTTTCTTTGCCGATTTAGAGGACTGATTTTCTAGGTGGAATAATCAAATCAACTCTTCCAAGACTTTATGTTTAATGTTCATGTGTGTTTTTTTTATTACCAACAACAGTAGAGTAAGCAAAATAAAAAAAATGAAGCCATCTAATGGTAAAAAAAATATCTGGTTACAAAGAAAATTTATCTGAACAAAAAAATGTCAGTATGCCAGTATATCCAGTTTGATACATTTACGCCGTATTTCTCAAAATATTTCTCTAACTAATAGCGAACAAAGATTTCAATGTTACTTTGAGATAAGGTAAAAGACAAAAAAACTATTGGTCTTTAACGAAGTAACATAAAGAGAAGCAAGCAAAATTTTGACTTACAAGTCGTTCAGCAGAAGAGGTGATTCAGCAAAAAAATCAAAAGCCAAAATAAGGAACTATGCAGAGAGTCCTTTGCAATACAACGAAAGAAACAATTCGCGTGCGTGCCATTTAGTAGCTACGAAGAAGCGGCTACTTGCTATCCACGAGACAACCAAGCGAGGAGTAGACCGATCAGCTCGAGTCGCGAAGGCCGGTAGCCCCGCGTAGGCTTAAGGCAGACGAGCGGGGGCGACGCACTCATAAGTGAAATAAACTACTCATGTAAATACAATTAAATTTGATAGTTAAAATCATGCGTGTACCTCTCCCCACCAGTCAGTAGTCAACCGGACCTCCTCAAAGGTGAAAAATAACCATTATCCCTGAAAGGCCTCTTCTAATCTGAACATACTGCCCACTTTGACGCAACACAGCGTCAACAATAAAATTCAAAACACACAAAAAAAAACTAATAACTCACGCCGATTATTTTAAACAATATTAATTCAATTCATACTTAATAGAGCCGATCGCTCTCAATATTTTCGCAACAAGCAATAGATTATTGTATTAAAGCTTATGTAACAAAATAAAGTAAAATTATAATAATAAAATTAACGAAATATAGTTAGAAATTCAAACTACAATAACAAATTAATTTAAGCCAATCGAACGAAAAGATTTAAGCGAAACAAAACGAAAAGGCTAAGCAAGTTGAAAGTAATTAAATATCAAAATTGTTTCGCAAAAAAAAATTAAGAGTCTAAATGGACGTCTTCTTGATCCTGACGTTGAGATTGCTCAGCATCAGTATTGAGTCTGATCAACTTGACGATTGGTCGAGTAAAGGTTGAGGTGGCAGTTTTGATTAAGACGACTCGGACCAGTTCATCAGAGCCAGGATGAACTTCAGTAATGCGCCCGAGTGGCCATTTAGTTGGTGGCGTGAGCTCGTCATTTAATATGACCAAATCGCCAAGCTGCAGGTTTGGCTGAGGGTCGAGCCACTTATTTCGTTGTTGCAGATGGTGTAAAACCTCGTTCCTCCAACGAGCCCAAAACAAATCGCGAAGGTTGCGAAGAAGCCTCCATTTGCTGGTTAAACACTTGGGTTGAGCATGTTTGTCGTAAGGCTCTGGGTACGAGAGGAGAGCAGAGCCAACCAAGAAGTGTGCAGGTGTAAGAGTAACCACATCTTCAGCATTGTTGCTAAGTGGGCAGAGTGGCCGTGAATTGAGACAGGCCTCAATTCAAGACGCCAGGGTTGAAAGCTTTTCGAAGGTTAGCGTGGAATCACTGATAAGGCGCTTGAAATGGTATTTAAAGCTTTGTACTGCAGCCTCCCATAGGCCACCAAAGTGGGGTGCTCGTGGTGGGATAAACGACCACTTAGTGCCTTAAGCTGCCAAGCTCTCGGTTACGCTGTTGGCATACGCAGAACTTTGCTTAAATAAGGATAGCACGAACGACTAAACAAATAAATATAGCGACATAGCCTTTAGTGGACTTCGCTCCTCGTCCTTTTGAGAATAAAACTGGAATTGGTCCAGCGTAGTCTAAGCCTACTATAGAGAACGGTGGCCTTAGTGTTATTCGAGCGGCTGGAAAAGGGGCCATTTTCTGTTTAAGACCCTTTGCCTTGTGTCAAGAACACGTGATGCAGCGTTGATGCACTCCTGTAGCAACATGCAAGCCGCGCGTAATCCAAAAAGTACGATAGAGGTGAGAAAGCATGAGTTGCACGCCTCCATGCAGTGTGTCTCGATGCGTGTTTTTCGACCATCCTCTTGACTATCGAGCAGTTACCAGGCAATACGATTGGATGCCTTCTATTGTAAGGCAGCAGCGAATGGTGAAGTCAACCTTCCACACGAATTAAGCCGCAGTCGTCTATGAATGGACTCAGCCTGGCCAATGGACTGCGCTCATGGATCGGCTTTCCAGACAGCAATAATTTTTTCTCAATGATAAAATGATGCAATTGTATGGCTCTAAAACAGGCTCTAAAACGACGCAGGCCAAGCTACATTCTTTATAAGTCAAAGTATACGACCTTTTCTTCAATGAATCTTGAACTGAGCGCAATTTCCAACGAAAACAATATGCCAAGATTTTGATAATCTTGCTGAAGCTTGAAAATTTCTGCAAAAAAAGGAGACATTCAAGTTTAGATGTTTGAGGGTTTTTAGCCACGTCCCTTTCCTCAGTAGCGACGTGTGCATAGACAGTTTGCTCCAGCGAATCAGGTGGTGGCCACTCCGACCCAGCTTCCTTTCACCAAGAGGGACCGAGCCACCATTGAGAGAATGAAGCCAAGTAAACTGGAGAAACACCTCTTGTTGCACAGTCTGCTGCATTATCCGCAGAACGAACATGCCTCTAGCGTGCTTCTGGTAGTGAAGTCTGAATTTCACTGGTGCGGTTGGCTACGAAGGTCTGCCACTTGAAAGGATGACTCTTGAGCCACTCTAAAACCACTTTAGAGTCCGACCAGCAGTTGATGCTAGATGGTAAATGCCTTGAATTTCTTACTAAATGACAGATTAAGCGGACAAGCAGCGTAGCTTCGCAGAGTTCCAGCCTCGGTACAGTTTGAACCTTGATTGGAGTCAGCTTCGATTTGGCAATGAGTAGCGAAGAGGAGCACCCTGGCGAGACCGCATAGATGGATGCAGCGTAGGCTCTCTTGGAAGCATCAGCAAAGCCGTGTAGATGCCAAACATCCTTCTCTGCAAAGCTAAGCCACCTGGGAATGCGAATAGATAAAATGGCGTATAATTCAATCGTGGAGTTGCACCCAGCGTTGCTCCAAGGTTTTCGAGACTGGTGTGTCCCAACCTAAGTTATCAAGCCAAAGGTCCTGTAATATAATTTTTGCCGTGTTCAATGTTGGAGCCAGCCAGCCCAGCGGATCAAATAATCTGGCAATTTCAGAAAAAATCGAGCGCTTTGTAATAATAATTGACTGATGAGCCGAAGCGATTTCAAAAATAAAACAATCAAACTTTGGCACCCATTTAAGGCCCAAAGTTGATATCACCTCGTCGAGTTTAACTTTTACCTCATCAGGAGTTACTGACTTCAAACCTTGAACTATTGCAGCTTTGTTTGCGGCCAATTTTCCTAAAACCATTTTGGCAGACGATAACAGCTTGATTACTCGATCTCGGCGCTGCAGAATTTCCTCCATCGAGTCAGCTTCAATAAATATATCACCTACATATAGTTGGCGTTGTAGTATAGCAGCAGCCTCAGGAAACTGGTGAGCTCCATCTTCAGCAAGTTGCTTCATCACACGAAGTGCAAGAAAAGGGGCAGCTGCTGTGCCGTAGGTTATCGTGATACATCTATAATCTTGTATCGGTTGATCAAAGTCTCTGCGCCACAACACTCTCTGCCAGTCTGCATCCTTTCGATGCACTAGAATCTGTCAAAACATCTTTTCAACATCTGTAATACAAGAAAATTTGTAAAAACGCGAATTTGTTAACACGACAGATATGTCGGCTTGGAGTTTCGGCCCAGGAAGTAAGATATCGTTAAGGGACTGACCATTTAAAGTTTTTTACTAAGCATTGAAAACAATTCTTGTTTTACTAGGCTTTTCCGCTCAAACAACGGCATGATGGGGTAACTATGTACAAGGGCGAAAAAACTGAGCTTTGGGAACGAGCTCTATGTGCTTGAGGTCTATATACTCTTGCATAAAATTCGAATATGCTTCAAAAAGCTGAGTATTTCGTGTGAAAAATCTTTCAGAAGATAAAAGACAGGCCTTAGCAGCGACTTCTGATTCGCCTAGCAATGGCCTTTTCGAAAAGGGCAAACGAACAATAAATCTACCCTCATCATCCCGCGAATGAGTATGTACAAATAAGGCAAAATTCTTCCTCTTGTGTAAGGTAGGATTCACGACGGATATCCTCAAGCTTCCACAACTTACTGACAAGCACCGATAGCGGCGGTTCAGTAAATGTGTGAAAAACACGCACCTCTTTCTCGCTAAACGAGTTAGCAGCCGACAAAATAGGGCCCGTCAATAGCCAGCCGAAAACCGAATTTTGCGCAACGGGCGTTCCAACTGCTCCCTTAATCAGGCCACTTAAGATCAATTCAGGGTAAGCGTCTGCTCCTAATACGCAATCGACTTTGGCCGGGGAAGCCAATTGAGAGTCTGCAAGTGGCAGGGTCTTAATATGAGCCCAATCTCTCAAATTCACTGTATTCTGGGGTAAAAAGCGCGTAAGTTCGTTTAGAACTACTGCCGAAATGCTAAGAGAAAACTTAGGATCTTCCTTTGATTTTACCACACAGTTTATCTCCATGCTAGCTTTTGCCATCGATTCAGCGCCGATGCCGACTATCGATAGTGACGTGCGTTTAAAATTAGACTTCAGTTGCAAAGCTACGCGTTGAGTTGTAAAACTTCGCTCCGAAGCCGAGTCTATAAAAGCACGAATTGTAAGTGGGTGCCTTTCAATAGTTAAAGTCAAAATTCAAGCTGTAGCTTTTAAATTTTCTGATCCCACTGAAGTGCTGTGCGAGTTTACTGTAGTCAAATCGTTATTTTAATTATGTAACGATCCTGCACCGTTACTAGGATTCTCGTTCTGCTGAGACGCATTCGATGGAGGATTTGGATTTCCCTTTGAATTATCTTTATCAATGTGCAACTTTGTATGGTGTTTTCTTTGACAGGTAAAACATTGCAAATTAGAAGGGCATTTATCAGCAAAATGAGATTTTTGCAAGCAATTTTAGCGTAATTTTTCCTTCTTACAGAACTCAAGTCTTTTAGCTTTTGACATACCGATAAATTTATAACAACGATGTAGCCAGTGGCTAGATTGGCATAAATCGCATACTGGGACCTGCTTTGAGCCTAAAGAGTCAATAACTTGCGTGTTATTAGCTGATACGCGATGGGACTGATTGTTGTGCGAATTAATATTAGCCGTATTTTTGCTCTGACCATCGCGAAAATCAACTGTCGTGCGAGCTTGTTCAAGCAATCAAATACGTCAATCCAAAAATTAAATTAAATCAGTGTATTTAGAAAATCCAACAGCTTTCTCTTGCGATATTTCCCAAATCTCGCAAGAACTGATATCAAGTTTGCGCACTATGCAATAAACAATCCAGTTGTCGTAGTGATCGACTGGACAATTTAATTCTCGTAGTAAGCGAACCGCTTCCTCAGCTTGGTCGATTGAATCGTTGAGATCTTGTACATTTCGCATTTTAACTTGAGGTCACTGAATTAAATTTTCAAGAGTATTAAACAACCGAATTCGAGAGTTATCGTATCTGCGAACCAATTTTTCCCACGCTACTTCAAAATTTGCGTCAGTTATATCGAGTCCCGAAAGGCGCTGCGCAGCCTGACCCTGAACAACATTCATCAAGTGCTGAAGCTTCGCGACTCTGGGAATTGAAGCCTTATCTATGATGAGAGAAGTAAAGCGCTGCTTAAAACTCTCCTAATCACTGTGTTTACCGAAAAAGGTAGGGAGAGCAAGACTAGGAAACGAAACATGAGACTCTGCCGCAATAAAATTATTTACAGTGGAAGCCGGCAATGGGTTTTGACTCGGCGAAGATGCTGCATTTATAAAGGCGATTCTATCGCGAATTCGAGATTTAGCACTGATACATTCTGCTTCAACTAGCATGTAACGATCTGCTTTAAAATACTCGTCTTCCATTCATTGTTCCTCGTATTCTATTAGAACTTCATGTCGATGGGTAAATCGCTTCCAGTAAGCTTCAATGGATTTCTAATCGAGCTTCGAAATGCGATCGCGTTTGAGTTGCCGTTGCGACTTTATCCGTTGAATTTACATAAAAATTCAGTATACATGGAATTAATTTATTCTGTGTCACAAGAATTTTATCTATGATGAATTTCGCAAAAAAATAATATCAATTAAACGATACCAACCGACTTAAAAGAAGCGAACTATTGATATGTTGAGCGTCCCATTAAAGTGCTCATATTGACATAGGTAAAAACCAGTTAACATTACACCAATATACCTAGTGGGCTTATTAGATTACGACTTCTAACAGGTAAAAATTCGAGCAATGTTTTAAAAATAACAACATGGCCTTGACTCATCTCGCTGAGCTGCGCCTCTGCTCCCACTCACTCGGTCGCGCGATATAGCCAAAAAATATGGCCCGCTACGACCGAGTTCGCAGGAAAGAAGACGAAGAGGCAGCCAGGAGGAGAGGGAGTCACTCAATCAGCTGGCCAATACAGCATGAAGAAAGTGCCGGAGATTCTCCTCGCTTGGCGATGCGTCACTTTTCTTTCGTGTATGACAACACTAGCTCTGGCGTGATCTGATATCGTCACGTGCTTGGCCTTGAACTTGGCTTAATTTTCATCGACGAAGTTGTCCTCTAAAACGGTAACCTTATGCTCTGCTACCAAAATGATTGTTTGTCCGTGTCGAATTCTTTATGACTCAATTGAAATTCGAGCCATAAATTAAATTTCGATTCGTTTATGATGACAAATTATTGTTTCGTTAAGTTTTTCTGTGGAATTGTGAAAAACTTATGAGGATTTTCTTTGCCGATTTAGAGGACTGATTTTCTAGGTGGAATAATCAAATCAACTCTTCCAAGATTTTACGTTTAATGTTCTTGTGTGTTTCTTTTATTTACAATAACAGTAGAGTAAGCCAAATAAAAAAAAGGAAACCATCTAATGGTAAAAGAAATATCTGGTTACAAAGAAAATTTATCTGAACAAAAAAATGTCAGTATGCCAGTAAATCTAGTTTGATAGATTTACGCCGTATATCTCGAAATATTTCTCTAACTAATAGCGAACAAAGATTTCAATGTTACTTTGAGATAAGGTAAAGGACAAAAAAAAACTATTAGTCTTTAACGAAGTAACATAAAGAGAAGCAAGCAAAATTTTGACTTACAAGCCATTCAGCAGAAGAGGCGATCCAGCAAAGAAATTAAAAGCCAAAATAAGGAACTATGCAGAGAGTCCTTTGCAATACAACGAAAGAAACAATTCGCGTGCGTGCCATTTAGTAGCTATGAAGAAGCGGCTACTTGCTATCCGCGAGACAACCAAGCGAGGAGTAGACCGATCGGCTCGAGTCGCGAAGGTAGGTAGCCCCGCGTAGGCTTAAGGCAGACGAGCGGGGGCGACGCACTCATGAGTGAAATAAACTACTCATGTAAATACAATTGAATTTGATAGTTAAAATCATGCGTGAGACGCTCTCCACCAGTCAGTAGCCAACCGGACCTCCTCAAAGGTGAAAAATAACCATTATCCCTGAAAGGCCTTTTCTAATCCGAACACTAAGAAAACAAGAGTTCAAGGAGCCTATATATACCCCATAACCTGACGCACTCACTTGCTAGCGCTTTTCTTTAAAAAAATAAATAAAAGACTAAACTGCGAGTCCTGCTGTTGCTTGCTTCTTTCATAAATCATGCTACTATATAAATTTTTTCATTTTATTATAGGCAAATCTCTACACTTTCATTCCAGTACTACCATTGTTACATTACTGCCTATGGTAAGCTGGATTTTTTTTAAACTATTGTATTTTAGGTTTCAGATTTTCCAAAACATCAAGTTTATTTTAGTTGTAGTAGTATTCTATTTGTAGAACGTAATATTTATTTATAAGCAACTAACAATATGGTTAATTCAGTAGTTTTTTAAGCGGATATACATCGCTACAAGGCTTTCCCGTGTTTTAGTAATATAAAGTTTCTTTTTTTATAGAAATCAGGGTACTATTTTTTCAAGAGTAAGAATAGCTATAAGTAAAAAGTTAGGCAATTTTTTTGTCCAAAAAGCCTTAAAGCCATAAAATTCACAAAAATGTATTGCATTATCTTCATTACATCATTACAATATAATGACTAGTACAGCTGACATAGTTATGTCAAATATAATAATTCCTTTAATACTCAATTAATAATTCATTTTTTGTACATATTATTATGAAAACCTACTTAAGGTAGCTCCATTGCGAAAACCTGAGAAACAGAATATGTTTATTTTGGTAGATTAAAATCTGCAAAATCCAATGGTAACTCTGTACTCCAAATCAGACTAAATCTCTAGAAATTTCAGATGAAAGTTGAACCATTTAACGCGAGCTTAAATGAAAGAGCATTCAAAAAACAGCTGTACAAGCATTTTCCGACTCAAATTTAAAAACGTGTGCAGACATTTTATGATATACTTGTAGAAAAAAGTCCGTTCTTTTTAATTCGGTTTTGTAAAATGCTGGTAATCAGTCACTTTTAAAAGATGTTTGTCATGAAAGACGTAAAAATTAGTTTCATGGTAATATGACAGACGATAGCAGAATACCGACTCTGCAGTACGTATATACTTTTTTTTTTCTTTTCATAAAAAATAAATACCTACTAACGTAGTGTATTTATTTTTAAGGCTTTATGGTAGACGAGTACATATAGCCTTAAGACAGTGAGGCACATTGTTACATTATATTTGTTACATATTACAAGTGATGATTACATATTGCATTATTGGTTACATTTTCACATTATTGGATATAGTTGTAGTTCGTTGGTGCAGTGATGATGTCACATAGACCACCTCGAGAGCGAAGGATCTATGTGGTACGCCATTTCGCTACGACGAGGAGATATATTGTATGCATAAATATATGTATACAAGAGTCAAATTCTCCTACTTGACTAGAGCAGTAGAAAAGGCAGCTACCTTAAATGTTCTTTTGCATTATCTAATTCAATATCTTGTTACAATTTATACTGCAAGCCTTACCATATAATCTTGAAAAACATCTAGCTTTTAATAATGAAGTCCCAATACTATCAGCCTTATTATCTTTAAGTTCATACAGAAATTTATGATTCAGTATTTGAATATGGTACAGAAAATGTTATTTTTATCAAAGATGTTAACGTGGGGAAAAGACATTCTCCTGCCTCATTTGGTAAGTCACTATTTTACTCCAAAATTCGTCAGCGTTAAAATTTGTACATTAAGTACGCCACTCAAAAGCTATTAAATTAGAGTTTGAAAATGGAAAGTATTTTTTTATAAAAGTATTCAAATCCAAAAAGTGTTGAGTCAATTCCAAGTGCATTTTATTTAAAAGCAACAGATTTTCGCAAACGTTGATACAAGGCAAAAAAATATCTTCAAGAAATTGCGTGTTAATAAAATTGTTTCAGACATTTTTCAGCAAATTCTGCTCTGCTTTTTCGATTTGATGTGGTTAAAAATGCTTACGACGAAATTTTATACTAAATGAATTAAACAATTAAGATTGAGTATTAAAAAATGTGAGTGAACTTTATAATATATCTGTAGGATTTTACAATAAGTTTAGTACTTTTTCTGCGTTCGATTCTCGTTTGTCTTCATTTTGCAATGAGCTTGTTCTATCAAAAAACTTCTACATTAAAAAAATCTACGAGTGTGGGACACATGCTTAAAGTATGATCACAATATCTGTAAGTTTTAAGCCATCTTATTCCGGAAAAGTTTGGGGCTTTATAAACAGAAAAATGTAAATACTCTGAATTTTCAGAAAGTACACGCACTACTTTCAACTACACGAAAGATAAGAATAAATGTTTCAAACAAGATCCTCCGTTTTTTTTAAGTCAAATCAGAACAACTATTCGTAATTATTACAGCAGCGTGATGAATGCAATTTCAAAAAAGTAAATTCGAAACTATATCACGGAGGTATTTTTAAAAGCCCTTATTTTTCCTGATCGTAACACTGGCAGTATCGTGTAGAGGAGCTACTACATTTTTCATACTAATTGAGTTTTTATTAAAGAACTTTTGAAGGGCGTTAAATAATTTATGAGCACTACCGTATCTTGCATCAATTTCTAATAATTGCAAAAGACGTTAAGCAACAGACTGTTTGTCACATTCTACTGAATACCAGTACAAAGAAATTTATTGTTACGAATATCTTTGCTCTCATCTATTAAAAATGAAAAAAATTTAATGTTTAAAATTTCTTTAAGCTTCAAAAACTTATAAGGGTAAACAACATTTTTTATAACTTTAGAAAGTTCATCTGATTTTACTAGCATATTTTTGACCACCTTAACATCTTGGACAACTGATTTTACATATGGAATTGAACTATTGACTAATTGAACACTGTCGTTATCAATAAACAAACTTGTACGCATTTTCGCTACATCAGTTTTTTCTTATAAAGATAGATCCTCATTTATCACAGTGACTCAATAACCTGAATGAATCGCACCATTAAAATTATGAATGTGAGTAGCAGTTGAACCGTGAGATGCTAAATCCTTTTTACCAAAAAAGTTCAAATCTTTTTCATACGCCTTGCCATAAGCTGTTTGGTTATCAGTTACATGCTTTACAAGCCAATCTTTTAACAACAGATGGTGCAAATAATCCTTTTGAAAAAAGATCGTCAACCACTTTTTTGTTTTATCGGAATTGGCACCACTGTTTGGTCGTTTGGTGTTGTTAGGTGGGTCATGAAGGTTGGAAATTAATGCATTAAAAAAATAGCAACTGCGAGAAAAAGGGTACAAATAATGACAAAGATAACTAGTAGCGAGACCATTTTAGAGAATTTTACAATGGGAATGTAAACGAACCATTTAAGCTTCCTACGGATAATATTAAAACGATGAAAATTAAAGTTCTCTACTTTATTAATAAGGTTCATAAAACTTTTCAGACTTATAACATTATTTATTAAAAACAAGTTGTTTTATAAGGAAAACAAGTTCACGCATATTCTTGATATTTTTACAAATAATTTAAGCCTAGACTCAGCGACATTTATTAAAAATTAGTTAAAAAAGACATAAACAGTGATGTAAGACGTGGCTTTAGGTATTCTTTCGAGCATTAGAAATATGCGAAAGCTTTTTTTTTATGAATAGCATAAAAAAAGGTTAGTACAAAAGTTAATACATATTTCGTTGATTTCTTTAATTTTCTTACTTTTAATGAACTAGTTTCCTACTTAACCGATTTTTAACTAATTACTTTTTAAAAAAAATTATTTTTACTTCATTAACAACAATCCGACTCCATTATGCAATTCGATGATTTGAGCAGAATTATTTTTTTGCGTGCGCATGTATGCAAATTATATTGCACCTACACGTGCACACGCAGTTTTCTCCATACCAAGCAAGTTCAACTTTCTGTTAATGTTCATACTTGGTGGCTCTATTACAGAGCGCGGAGTGCATTTAAAGAGAATTCAGGAATAATGGAATTTTGTTTAAATGCACTCCACTTTATAGTACAACTTAGACAAACTTGAATTTTAGGACCTTCATGGTTTTGATTGTTGCAACGCACTTTTTTTTCTTATTGTGTTGTTATTCACATGCAAGTATATCGAATTCCTTACATCGAACTTACAGCCCGAAGCCTCACATCAGTCTTGCCATGCCATATGAGAACAATACCAGGTGCATATATATATATAAAGCGATAAGAAGCAGCAGCAGCAGCAGATAGTGAACTACATGTAAATGGCTAACGGACGTGAAACTTTTATATTTTATACAGCATAGGAAATCATTGAAAATATTAAAGTACCATAAACAAAACAAAAATTTGTCAACAAATTATTTAAATTTAATTTATGTACAGCGCATCTAAATAATACACGTTATATTGCAATACTATAAAAGTAAACTATTTTATTTCTCAGGCGTTAATATTTTAGATTTGCAGCAATTCTCGACCATAAGCTGCTTGACTATACAATTAAAAATAAAGAAAAGCAAACGACTGATCTTAATCGAACGCAACCATTGAATAGGTGAATATCGTCACATAACCATTGCGCTTTAATAAAATGTACTGTGTATTAAATGCCTCAATCAGACACTATTATTTTGACAGTGTGAGATCATCGATAGATTTTGCTATAGTTACTTTTTTCTTCTATTTTTATAAATCAATGAGAAACATCAACATACATTGACTTCAGAGTGAAATGATTGATGATCACAGAAGCATGGCCACTACATACAGTGCTGACGTAGAGCTTAAAAAAGTATAACGACTTCCAAGTGAAAAGATAGACTGTCACAGGAACGTGGCCGCTGCATACAGTGTAAGTGTAATATGAGTATAAATTTTATGAATTTTTGGGTTAAACTTTCAGTTCAGATGTACGAATAAAAATATTCGTACCACGGCTAAAAAGACCACGCATTGCCAGCCTCGCCTAAGGGTTGACGCACTTCCTTTTTACATAATGGAACAACTCGAAATTAATTTTAGTACAATCTATTGTAGTCTTAGGTAGGAATGACAATTTATGAACTCATTAGGTCATAGTTCAAAGTAATTTGCCTCTCAAGTGCATGAGAGATAAAAAAAACTACATATCTTAATACATATGCATACAAATATACGTATATCGTTATGGCAATATATACTAAATGCTGTATTCAAACTCGTATCTTTTCCTATGAACCTCAAATGGCAGACATTGTCCATTCTTCCCCTCGAACTTTATTTGTCTACTTTGTATGTAACTGGATTATGTAATGTATCAACATCAGGGTATCCGTAATTTACTAAATTAAACTTTTGGATTATCTACGCTTTGAAAACTATACGTGGTATCCTAAAATAAAAACGTATAACCCAGAAAAAAGGTTCAAGTTAACAGGTGCCCTAATTTTGATTTCCTATATAAGTAAAATAAAGTTTTTAACTTCAATTGTCAAATTTTTCGGAAACTTCAAGTATTTTTTTCAGTTCAGAATAAATAACTTTAAAAAAATTGATTTTTGCCTCCGAAGCCTTCATAGAACAAAAAAATCCAGCAAACAAAATTTTTTCAACTCGCTTATTTTAATCTGGAAAATATTAATTTATGAAGTGTAAGTCATATGACGTTAAATAGTATTATTAAAAATTCCATTAAATAATATTTAAGGTTTCCAAAAAATTAAACAAAGTTAAAATTTTTAAATCAAATGTTATTCAAATGGGAAATCACTTTGTGTCTAGAGGCACGTATGCACTCGAAAATTTTTGGACTTTTTTGGCATGGATATCTATTTCGGGATACAACGAAGAGGTTTTCCGGGATATAAGATAAAAAAAATATCAATTAGTAAATAATAGATACGTTTATGTATATTTTCGACTCAAAAAATCTAAGTACGATCTGTACGGTTAGAAAAACCAGTAGTAGTATATATTATGTTCTAAATGTTAAATAAATCAGTCCAATTTGAAGGATTTTTGCATCTATTGGCTGAGTATATCAAGATTTAAAATCAATCTGAAAAATTTATTTTTTTACTCTAAAAAATTATATTTTCTATCAATTGATTTAAGATCACTCACCCTAGTTTGGGAAAGAAAGACGAGAACTGAGATAATTTGTTGTTCGTTTGATATCTGATTCTACGTCTTTTACTTTCAATTTTTAATGAATCTCACTGAGTCTGGGCTTGAATTAAAGATGTTAAGAATACGGAATAACTTATCTTTATTTTATCCCATAGCTAGTTATGTAATAGACTAGCAGTTCTTTGTCTCGGCTTTACCCAAGACCCACTAAATGGATAAACGTAGTGTATTGAAACGTTATATAAAACGTTTCTAAAAAAAAATTTTACATCTATTCTTGACATTTCTGAGAATTCAAAAATGCTTAATTAAAACAATTTTGTTTTGAATCCATGCAGATTTGGTTAAATAAACTATAAGAAAGTTTTAAAAAACATAATGATGCTGAAAAGTACCCTACGTTTCTTACGCCATATATTAGTTGTTGGTCTTAAAGATTCGTTGATTTGCATTTTCTTACGTTATGATAAATGAAAAGGGCTAATTATTAAAAGTGTTAATATTTTAAACTGATAAACAATATATAATTATAAATTTTTGTCCAATGTCAGAACTTTATTACCAGAAGAACAAAGTCCTGAAGCCTCATCTCTCTATTTTTTAACGCCTCAATAAATACAAACACATATTATTTTACCTATTTAAAAATCTGGAAGATTGAAGATTTATTTCTCTTTAAATTTTTATTCAGTGTAAGTTTCACCTAGTGCAGACCTCAGAGAGGAACGGTAATTTCTGGTTGAATGCTTAGAGTCGAGAGTAAACGTTAAGGCTTATGATGGCCCAGATCAGTTGGTTTAACGGCCACGAATCCCTCAAGTGTTCAGAACGCCTATTTTTTCATGGCACTCGGGAATCTTGGAAGTTCGGGATGGAATTTGACGTAAGTCGCTTGTCCATTGGAGAAGAGTGTCAGTAGCCGATAACCCAGCCACACGACTTACAACTGTATTCTTGATAGACTGAATAGTGAACAGCTATGGTATTCGGCAATTTGCTAAGGGATATTATAACCAGACCTACTTACTTCTATTGCAGGTAGCTTCGGTGTTACTTCTATGCCACCCAGCGAATCCTACTGAACTAAAGTGAAAAAATGGTTTATTTTTTAAAAGCTTTGGGCTTATTTATAGCTGCTGCTATTAATTTATTTAAAATAATAACTATACGTTACCATCTGGAAAGTGTCAAGAATTAATATACAAAATTTTAGTAAGATCGTTCGAGTAGTTTTAATCATAATAAAACTTTTGAGTTTGGTAACCAGGGACACACATTTCGATATAGACAGACTGAGTAAAATCAGCGAATACATAGAGGACGAATTGTGCAAATCTCTGTGTGTTAGTTTTGTAAAGAATTAAAAAAAAGTTTTTTAACAAAAACTCCTTAGTATTTTAAATACAATGTAAGCAACAGTGGAACCTAAATTTGACAATTTGTTGTATAACTGTAAATATCCTCCTTAATCTAATAAGTAGTATATTAATTGGCATTCTACAGACTGTCTTATTCTATGCATCTTATATAGTTTTGTTTAAATATGTATACAAACAACAGTCAGTCCTACTTTAAAGACCTATCTAATATTGATTCGGATGTTTACAATGGTATCGCAGCATACCATAATACCTAACGTGCTCAGAACACCATGTGATATTTTTTAGAACTCATGAGACAATTACATTTGCATTTTACTTACATCATTAAATTTTTCTAAGGAAAAAAAGTCTAATTTAATAGTGTTTATGCAAAATACTATAAAGAAATTATTAAAGTAATTTTTCAAATAATTTTTATTGATCCTTATTGCTTTATAACTTTGTGATTTAATTAGCTGTGTGTGTAAGTATACAAGGTGTATAATTTTTAGTTACGCACAAAAACTGTTTATAAGGGAAACAATAAATACTGTACTTTTTAGTTTAACCGTTACAACAATTGAGTGTGCTTGTGTGTAATCTAACTTTCTGTGCAAACTCCAATTTTACGGTCAGTCAGTCAGGCTAAAATACTACAGTATGACGGTACGGATGTATATAGTCATATACACACATATACATAGATAAAAGCGTACATATATACATACATGGGTCATTCTACCAAAAATGGTCTATTTCATGGCCCAGTTAATTAAAAAGTAGTTTAAAAAGATATCGATCTGCAAACTTGTTTAAATATTCAATTGTGATTGATACTGCTAAAGGCACAACGAAATTCAGATCACAAAAAAATACTCCCTTAGTTTCGGATGCGTTTTCATTGAGAGTGCCTTTATTTTAGATATGAAGAGATTTTATATGAGCCCGTTACAAATAAAGTAAGAAAACCATCGTAAAAATTATTCTAGTGCAGATCCAGCAGGCCCAAAAATTGTAACTTCTGATGGTCACGGAGAAGACAAAAAAATATTTTTTAAATAAAAATATCATTTAAAGCGTTTGTCTATTCCGTCGGTTGGAATATAACGGTTTTTGTAGAATGACCCACATACGTACATACATACATAGACATACAGCATACATCTATGCGTACGTAAAAACGTACATACGTACATACATATTTATTTTATCATTTCATAATTGAAGTTGGGGGTATAATACTTCTATTACAGCCCCGAATACATGATACAGCTTACTAGCCTAGACATCAGAAAAAAATGCTGACTTATTTTACCTCAGTTCAGTTTTTGCGGAAATCGGTTTATTTACATTTATTTACATGCATGTAATAATAATCTGACTTTGCTACAAAACTAATACTCTGCTTTATGTTTCTTATCAATAACAGAGAGAAATATTTTTTTTTTCTAGTTGTCTCATAATGTCTCTTCACTGATTCATAAATTTGTACATACCATCGTAGCAATATTTTATATGCCATTATTTAGTTGTAAATAGAATTTATAGTTAGAGAAGTGCATGTTTACAATATTTAATAATTCAAAAATAAAATCATGTATAAGCTAAAAAATCTTTAAAAATGTTGCTATAACTGATATGAACAAGTATATTAAATTTTCAGACGATCGCTTTTTAACTAATTGAGTTTTTAGCGATCATTTTATTTTTCTAAGCTTAATTGCGTCAGAGTTAATGTGATCATGCAATTTAGATCCTACAAGGCTAAGAAATTAATAAATTATTTAACTTCAACATCTCGATGAAATTATTCAAGAAAGATGATTACAACCGAATTACAGCTGAATTACATGATGATAATTACAGCTGAAAATCTGCTATTTTTTTACAAATTTAACGTCCAGGACATTATTTTATTAATTATAATTTATTAAAATAATTTTAATTCTTTAAATTCAATCGTTTTACATGAATTTGATTTTTAAATATCGCACGCAGCTCCGATTTCAAAACTTTGCGCTTGATGGTACCACCCACCGCCCACTAGGTGGCAAATACTTGTTTCTGGCAAATATCGCAAGTAAGAAAGTTGCTTATAATACATAAGAAGGGCTGCGCGACTTCTCGAGATCATCCAACTGGATCACACGATGCATGCCTATGCTAGGTTCTCGCTTGACGAGACCTAGTAGTGGCTAGAGCAATAGTTTATTTCAATAAAATACTTATGTATAAAACCACGCAAAAAGGTTCTATGCGTCTACGCTTACTTCACCCACACGTGCCATCCATGTCTGCATTACCAGGTACTGATGTCCCCCTACGATGAGAATGTAACTAATATACTGGCAACGGGCTCTCCGTGAGTGCTGCGGGTTACTGCCCAGCAGCACCAGCTCCAGTAGTGGCATCGGATTGCAGCAAAAGGGCACTACCTTTCGACGTCTAGAGCACAGGGTGCTTTTTGCTATTCAATCCCAACAGCTGATCAATACCTTCGAAGACGACTCCGGTCACCCTTAATTTTCCCTCGCTATTCAAAACCGCCTACCCTCCCCCCGGCCGTTTATAACAACTCTAAGAAAGTTTTGAAAAAAAGGAGGATGTATAAAAGTTTCGAGAAGCCTAAAATTTTGATTCCTAATAGTAAACGTGGGCGAAACAAGGAAAATTGGATTTTTAAAGAAGGTAATATTGGAGAAGTTGGGACCTTCAAATATCTGAGCTTTACGTTTAATAGAAAAGACGTGTGCAAATAGGATCTTATGAGGAAGTTCAACTTATTTAATTATCTAGTTAAGAGTGCAATCAGTGACGGAGCGAGAATTTATGAGTTAAATGAAACAAAATATTTTGGGACAATTGAAACGGATTACTTGCACTAGATATTAAGATCAAATTTCTGCATACTAAGGTATATAATTATTAACTAAACCAGATTTGAAAAGATGAGGGTGCTCTTCAGTTTAAGAGCTTTAAAGTTTTATTACAAAATTGCCATGTAGGGGGAAGACAGGCTTAGAAGGTTTTGTTACAACGAGGCTTTGAAGGAGTCAGAGGTGCAAACGTACCAAGATAAAAAGAACTTTTTTAATAATTTAGATTTGAATGTGATTATGTTAGATGTATAGGAAAAGAGGGGAATAAATGTGGTGGGCAAGATCTATAGTAGTATGACGAGAATGCAATTATCTAGATACAACAGTAGATACGAGTAGTCAATTTCAGTGGGGCAACCAATTTAAACAAATACTGTTATGGAGTAGATATATGTCATGTATTTTATTGTGGTAATTTTCAAAGTAAAAAAAAAAATTGGCTAAGCAGCGAGAAATAAATGTGCAAACTATGTAAATGTAATTAATGTACGTCATAAATGTAATGTTAGCTAATATTAAAAGAAATTAAAATAAAAATACAAAAAAAAAAAAAAAATGGGTCGTGGGACCCACGATAGAAGTAAAACTTCAAGTATCAAATTTTGAACTCATTTTATACAGAAAATTATACGAGTTATTGCTACGAGTTAAGATAGACCTACAATTTCATAAAAATAGACCGCAAATACGAATTTGACGTTATGTAATCACAACAAATGACACCTCTATTTGTGCGTCTCGATATTTTATTTCCTCTTTAGGAGACCCGTAAAAAATCGTTATTTTTGGCCTATTTTGCTTCTCCGTCGAGATATGACGATTTTTTTTATTTTATGAGGTTATATTGTTATAAAAACACTTTGAATTAATTTGTGGACATCTCTATTAATTTTCAAGGTAAACTGAAATTTTTTCGCAATTTATAACTCATATGTCAGAAAAGTACAACTAAAATACGAATTTAAGGTTATTTAATAACAAATAATACCTTATTACACACACACACACACACACACACACACACACACACACACACACACACACATATATATATATATATATATATATATATATATATATATATATATAAACACACGTAAAAATTCGAGCATGTAGTAGCAAGGGAAGCGTGGCAGAGAGAAAGGCCGTCCCACGTCCCACTCTACGCGTATATGCACTGCTCTGGTGGCAAGGGGGACGAGGCAGAGAGAGAGAAAGAGAGAGCGGCTGGAGTGGTAGGGATACACTGCTAGTATAGCATGTGGTGGCAGGGGGGACGCGGAGAGAGAGAGAGAGCGGCTAGAGTGGTAGGGATGCACTGCTAGTATAGCATGTGGCGGCAGGGGGGATGCGGAGAGAGAGAGAGAGAGGGGCTGGAGTGGTGGGGGGCTCAAAAATTTCGTGTCCCTTGAAAAAATTCACAACGTGCCATAAGACGTCTCACTTCAAAAGTAAAATGGTTAAATGTTTTAATTGTAAGGTGACAATTGCTTAGTATTTTAATAATGTAAATTACGACGTAAATAGAATAAGAACAAGCAATACAACAGTATTATCATATAAGATAACCAAATCAAATATAACGTATGTAGTGCGTGAAAAAGCTGTTAGGTTTTAATAGAAGTAAAAAAAAAGGAAAATTTTTTTATGGAAATGTATATCTATATATACATATATTCATAGATATTAATATATGTATATGCTTATTCAACTATTCAGTATAAGACAATGATCACTATAACAAGTCTGTTTTTTGGACCATTTTGATAGGAAAATAATAACAATACATACATACATACATACATGTATAAATAAAAAGAAAAAAGCCCTGGAGGCAATAGGATTCCAAATAAAGCATTGTTGTTTGCTGGAAGAGAAGTTAGGAAAAAATTAACAGAAATGATTACAAAAGTATGCGAGGATACTCAAGGCAGAGATTAGTAGGGAGATTACTGACTGCCATACTACGGAGTGTGCCCACTTTTTTTCAGTGGTTCGAGCACCCCACCGCGGCCAAGCGGCCGAACCAGGCACACATTTTTTTTTATTTGAGAAGCACGGTAGGGGTATGAGAGGAGTGGATTCGCGTGAAAATGTCTATACAGGCGCACATCTTGGAGACGCATGAAAAGAGTAGATCAAATGTGCGCCTACGAGGAGAAGAGTGGAAATGTCGGCTATTTAGTTGTATAGCTGCCCCGATCGGAAAGCTTAAGAGGGCTTCATGTTGGGCCTACATTGATTACCCAGTTATCTATGTAGGTCTAACCAGGGCAAATATATAGAGTAGAGTAGAGTAGAGTAGAGTAGAGTAGAGTAGAGTAGAGTTTATTAGGCTAAGGACCAACGGTCCAAAGTAGCCTTATAGAAGTAGATAGCGCAGTGTAATGTGGCATTATGTGGAGCCAATATTGGTATCCCAAATAACCTATTAAAGACAGGGTTAGAAAAATAAAGAGAGGGAAAAAAATAAAATATAATAATTAATGTAGGTGACGCATATAAGTCAAATTCGTAATGACATTCATTAGCATAATTTATTTTCAAATTACTCTCATTACTAAATACTTCCACTTCATTGATTATTCCGCTCTTCAAAAATTTTATTGACTCACGAACTTTTTTTAAATTTAACAACAGTAAACGCTATTCTTTGTCACCCGTAGTAATTTATTAAAATAATGAAACTTAAGTAAATCTTCGTATTCAATACTTAATATGGGAGTTCCGTTGTGGATTCAAGAGAGAGAGTGGACGTGTCGAGTGAGCGCTCCGGAGAATAGAGTATTAAGAAGCTAATAAAACAAAAATAAAAGAAAATGAAAGTACGAATAAGTGTAAAAAGTGGAGAAGGATGAAGTGAGATTAGTGAGGCCGAGTCAGTGGAATGGGAACGGTACACGTAAAAGATAAAGATTAGCGGGTAGAGAAGAAGAAAGATAATAAAAAAGGTGATAGTAAACGGAAAAACGAGTGGCAAGAGTACAGGAAATCAGTGTTAAAGTAGTGGTGGTGAAATGAGAAAAAGTAAAAAGTGCAGTGAAGTGTGAGAGAAAAGTGAGGTTAGAAAAGTATAGAAAAGAGGGAGCGGCAACTTGAGAAAGAGGTCGATCAAAGGGGCAAGCTGAGAGGTAGATAAGGAAGGTCCCTGGCCAAATGAAATAGCGGCAGATAAAGAAGATGGAATGTTAACAAAGATAGGGGTCGATAAGGAAGATGTCTGGAAGACCGACACTAGAGAAAAGGATATATCTCTAAAGGTATTGATAAGAAAGTTTCCTACATTATTTATTAAGGTCGTTAATAAGGATTTTTGATGGATCGACGTGGGAAAGCTGGTCCAGAAGAAAACTGTGGTATCGACAGGAACCTGAAAATGACCGAGAAAGTGACGGGTGTAAACGTGAACACAACAAGTAATGCAAATGTGAAACCAAAGGAGCAGTGTCTATTAAACTTCACAGAAGAAAGTCAAGAGAATGAAGAGTTAAACGATAAGTTGAGCAGTTTGGAAAATAAGTTTGACTGTATGATTAGTATTCTAGAAAGGAGAGAAGAAGATTAGAAAGAGAAAAAACAGATGTGGATAAAAGAGAGACAACAGTGGACAGAAGAAAAAAAGGCATTAGAAGAAAGAATAAGCAAGTTGGAATGGAAAAAAGAAAGCGATGAGAGAGAGAGAGAGAGAGAAAAGGAGACCGAACGTTGTGATCAAAGGAGCAAATATTGAAAGAGAGAATCTGGAGAAGAATGTTAAAAAAATTCATTGAACAAAAGATAAAAGTGAAAGTAAAGGTAGAGAAAGCTAAAAAAATAAATGTGAACGCTGAAAAAAATGTGGGGAAGATAGTTGTAGTAAGGTTGCTCAACAAAGAAATGGAAGAAGAAGTAACGAGGAATAAAAAACATATGGACAGTTTACATAGATAGCGATTTAACAGAGAAAAAAGTTTACATTGATAGCGATTTAACAGAGAAAGAAAGAGAGATTCAAAGAACCATTTCAAACAAGTCAAAAGAGCAGAGGAGTAAAGGAAAGAATACAAAAATTGGGTACATGAAGATGATGGTCGACGGTAAGTGGTTAAGGTATGATGAACGGAAAGAAGAGTTCACTGAAGAAAGAAGCAGGTGGCAGGAATAAAGAGAACAAGAAGATAGAGAGGAGGAGGGAGTGAGAAGAAGGAATGTCAATATTTGTGCGTGGAACGTTGCGGGACTGTTAAATAAGGACAGTAAACTTGTACTTTAGTGATTTTGATATAATAGTGTTAGTCGAAATATGGTTAGAGCAGGACAAGTGGACTAGTGTAGAAAGTGAGTTGTCAAAAAGTTTCGAGTGGAAGTGTATAGTAGCGACAAAATAGCATAAAAAAGGTAGAGCGAAAGAAGGAATAATATTAAGAGTAAGTAAAAAGACGAAGAGCAGAAAATTCGAAATATGGAGCGGTAACATAATAAAGCAGAAGATAAAATACGGAAGTCAGGAAAAGAAAATCATAGTAGTACACTGGAAAAAAGTTGGGCGCCCTGCGCCACCGAATACAGTCACGCCGTGCACTCACTTTCTTGGTCGCGCCGCATGCCTGTTTTGGGCGCGCGGCGCACCCAAAGTACCTGGCGCGCGAGACAACTAAAATTTAGACAACTAATTTAGCCCACTAGGTGGCAAATACTTGTTTCTGGCAAATATCGCAAGTAAGAAAGTTGCTTATAATACATAAGAAGGGCTGCGCGACTTCTCGAGATCATCCAACTGGATCACACGATGCATGCCTATGCTAGGTTCTCGCTTGACGAGACCTAGTAGTGGCTAGAGCAATAGTTTATTTCAATAAAATACTTATGTATAAAACCACGCAAAAAGGTTCTATGCGTCTACGCTTACTTCACCCACACGTGCCATCCATGTCTGCATTACCAGGTACTGATGTCCCCCTACGATGAGAATGTAACTAATATACTGGCAACGGGCTCTCCGTGAGTGCTGCGGGTTACTGCCCAGCAGCACCAGCTCCAGTAGTGGCATCGGATTGCAGCAAAAGGGCACTACCTTTCGACGTCTAGAGCACAGGGTGCTTTTTGCTATTCAATCCCAACAGCTGATCAATACCTTCGAAGACGACTCCGGTCACCCTTAATTTTCCCTCGCTATTCAAAACCGCCTACCCTCCCCCCGGCCGTTTATAACAACTCTAAGAAAGTTTTGAAAAAAAGGAGGATGTATAAAAGTTTCGAGAAGCCTAAAATTTTGATTCCTAATAGTAAACGTGGGCGAAACAAGGAAAATTGGATTTTTAAAGAAGGTAATATTGGAGAAGTTGGGACCTTCAAATATCTGAGCTTTACGTTTAATAGAAAAGACGTGTGCAAATAGGATCTTATGAGGAAGTTCAACTTATTTAATTATCTAGTTAAGAGTGCAATCAGTGACGGAGCGAGAATTTATGAGTTAAATGAAACAAAATATTTTGGGACAATTGAAACGGATTACTTGCACTAGATATTAAGATCAAATTTCTGCATACTAAGGTATATAATTATTAACTAAACCAGATTTGAAAAGATGAGGGTGCTCTTCAGTTTAAGAGCTTTAAAGTTTTATTACAAAATTGCCATGTAGGGGGAAGACAGGCTTAGAAGGTTTTGTTACAACGAGGCTTTGAAGGAGTCAGAGGTGCAAACGTACCAAGATAAAAAGAACTTTTTTAATAATTTAGATTTGAATGTGATTATGTTAGATGTATAGGAAAAGAGGGGAATAAATGTGGTGGGCAAGATCTATAGTAGTATGACGAGAATGCAATTATCTAGATACAACAGTAGATACGAGTAGTCAATTTCAGTGGGGCAACCAATTTAAACAAATACTGTTATGGAGTAGATATATGTCATGTATTTTATTGTGGTAATTTTCAAAGTAAAAAAAAAAATTGGCTAAGCAGCGAGAAATAAATGTGCAAACTATGTAAATGTAATTAATGTACGTCATAAATGTAATGTTAGCTAATATTAAAAGAAATTAAAATAAAAATACAAAAAAAAAAAAAAAATGGGTCGTGGGACCCACGATAGAAGTAAAACTTCAAGTATCAAATTTTGAACTCATTTTATACAGAAAATTATACGAGTTATTGCTACGAGTTAAGATAGACCTACAATTTCATAAAAATAGACCGCAAATACGAATTTGACGTTATGTAATCACAACAAATGACACCTCTATTTGTGCGTCTCGATATTTTATTTCCTCTTTAGGAGACCCGTAAAAAATCGTTATTTTTGGCCTATTTTGCTTCTCCGTCGAGATATGACGATTTTTTTTATTTTATGAGGTTATATTGTTATAAAAACACTTTGAATTAATTTGTGGACATCTCTATTAATTTTCAAGGTAAACTGAAATTTTTTCGCAATTTATAACTCATATGTCAGAAAAGTACAACTAAAATACGAATTTAAGGTTATTTAATAACAAATAATACCTTATTACACACACACACACACACACACACACACACACACACACACACACACACACACATATATATATATATATATATATATATATATATATATATATATATATATATATATATATATATATATATATATATATATATATATAAACACACGTAAAAATTCGAGCATGTAGTAGCAAGGGAAGCGTGGCAGAGAGAAAGGCCGTCCCACGTCCCACTCTACGCGTATATGCACTGCTCTGGTGGCAAGGGGGACGAGGCAGAGAGAGAGAAAGAGAGAGCGGCTGGAGTGGTAGGGATACACTGCTAGTATAGCATGTGGTGGCAGGGGGGACGCGGAGAGAGAGAGAGAGCGGCTAGAGTGGTAGGGATGCACTGCTAGTATAGCATGTGGCGGCAGGGGGGATGCGGAGAGAGAGAGAGAGAGGGGCTGGAGTGGTGGGGGGCTCAAAAATTTCGTGTCCCTTGAAAAAATTCACAACGTGCCATAAGACGTCTCACTTCAAAAGTAAAATGGTTAAATGTTTTAATTGTAAGGTGACAATTGCTTAGTATTTTAATAATGTAAATTACGACGTAAATAGAATAAGAACAAGCAATACAACAGTATTATCATATAAGATAACCAAATCAAATATAACGTATGTAGTGCGTGAAAAAGCTGTTAGGTTTTAATAGAAGTAAAAAAAAAGGAAAATTTTTTTATGGAAATGTATATCTATATATACATATATTCATAGATATTAATATATGTATATGCTTATTCAACTATTCAGTATAAGACAATGATCACTATAACAAGTCTGTTTTTTGGACCATTTTGATAGGAAAATAATAACAATACATACATACATACATACATGTATAAATAAAAAGAAAAAAGCCCTGGAGGCAATAGGATTCCAAATAAAGCATTGTTGTTTGCTGGAAGAGAAGTTAGGAAAAAATTAACAGAAATGATTACAAAAGTATGCGAGGATACTCAAGGCAGAGATTAGTAGGGAGATTACTGACTGCCATACTACGGAGTGTGCCCACTTTTTTTCAGTGGTTCGAGCACCCCACCGCGGCCAAGCGGCCGAACCAGGCACACATTTTTTTTTATTTGAGAAGCACGGTAGGGGTATGAGAGGAGTGGATTCGCGTGAAAATGTCTATACAGGCGCACATCTTGGAGACGCATGAAAAGAGTAGATCAAATGTGCGCCTACGAGGAGAAGAGTGGAAATGTCGGCTATTTAGTTGTATAGCTGCCCCGATCGGAAAGCTTAAGAGGGCTTCATGTTGGGCCTACATTGATTACCCAGTTATCTATGTAGGTCTAACCAGGGCAAATATATAGAGTAGAGTAGAGTAGAGTAGAGTAGAGTAGAGTAGAGTAGAGTTTATTAGGCTAAGGACCAACGGTCCAAAGTAGCCTTATAGAAGTAGATAGCGCAGTGTAATGTGGCATTATGTGGAGCCAATATTGGTATCCCAAATAACCTATTAAAGACAGGGTTAGAAAAATAAAGAGAGGGAAAAAAATAAAATATAATAATTAATGTAGGTGACGCATATAAGTCAAATTCGTAATGACATTCATTAGCATAATTTATTTTCAAATTACTCTCATTACTAAATACTTCCACTTCATTGATTATTCCGCTCTTCAAAAATTTTATTGACTCACGAACTTTTTTTAAATTTAACAACAGTAAACGCTATTCTTTGTCACCCGTAGTAATTTATTAAAATAATGAAACTTAAGTAAATCTTCGTATTCAATACTTAATATGGGAGTTCCGTTGTGGATTCAAGAGAGAGAGTGGACGTGTCGAGTGAGCGCTCCGGAGAATAGAGTATTAAGAAGCTAATAAAACAAAAATAAAAGAAAATGAAAGTACGAATAAGTGTAAAAAGTGGAGAAGGATGAAGTGAGATTAGTGAGGCCGAGTCAGTGGAATGGGAACGGTACACGTAAAAGATAAAGATTAGCGGGTAGAGAAGAAGAAAGATAATAAAAAAGGTGATAGTAAACGGAAAAACGAGTGGCAAGAGTACAGGAAATCAGTGTTAAAGTAGTGGTGGTGAAATGAGAAAAAGTAAAAAGTGCAGTGAAGTGTGAGAGAAAAGTGAGGTTAGAAAAGTATAGAAAAGAGGGAGCGGCAACTTGAGAAAGAGGTCGATCAAAGGGGCAAGCTGAGAGGTAGATAAGGAAGGTCCCTGGCCAAATGAAATAGCGGCAGATAAAGAAGATGGAATGTTAACAAAGATAGGGGTCGATAAGGAAGATGTCTGGAAGACCGACACTAGAGAAAAGGATATATCTCTAAAGGTATTGATAAGAAAGTTTCCTACATTATTTATTAAGGTCGTTAATAAGGATTTTTGATGGATCGACGTGGGAAAGCTGGTCCAGAAGAAAACTGTGGTATCGACAGGAACCTGAAAATGACCGAGAAAGTGACGGGTGTAAACGTGAACACAACAAGTAATGCAAATGTGAAACCAAAGGAGCAGTGTCTATTAAACTTCACAGAAGAAAGTCAAGAGAATGAAGAGTTAAACGATAAGTTGAGCAGTTTGGAAAATAAGTTTGACTGTATGATTAGTATTCTAGAAAGGAGAGAAGAAGATTAGAAAGAGAAAAAACAGATGTGGATAAAAGAGAGACAACAGTGGACAGAAGAAAAAAAGGCATTAGAAGAAAGAATAAGCAAGTTGGAATGGAAAAAAGAAAGCGATGAGAGAGAGAGAGAGAGAGAAAAGGAGACCGAACGTTGTGATCAAAGGAGCAAATATTGAAAGAGAGAATCTGGAGAAGAATGTTAAAAAAATTCATTGAACAAAAGATAAAAGTGAAAGTAAAGGTAGAGAAAGCTAAAAAAATAAATGTGAACGCTGAAAAAAATGTGGGGAAGATAGTTGTAGTAAGGTTGCTCAACAAAGAAATGGAAGAAGAAGTAACGAGGAATAAAAAACATATGGACAGTTTACATAGATAGCGATTTAACAGAGAAAAAAGTTTACATTGATAGCGATTTAACAGAGAAAGAAAGAGAGATTCAAAGAACCATTTCAAACAAGTCAAAAGAGCAGAGGAGTAAAGGAAAGAATACAAAAATTGGGTACATGAAGATGATGGTCGACGGTAAGTGGTTAAGGTATGATGAACGGAAAGAAGAGTTCACTGAAGAAAGAAGCAGGTGGCAGGAATAAAGAGAACAAGAAGATAGAGAGGAGGAGGGAGTGAGAAGAAGGAATGTCAATATTTGTGCGTGGAACGTTGCGGGACTGTTAAATAAGGACAGTAAACTTGTACTTTAGTGATTTTGATATAATAGTGTTAGTCGAAATATGGTTAGAGCAGGACAAGTGGACTAGTGTAGAAAGTGAGTTGTCAAAAAGTTTCGAGTGGAAGTGTATAGTAGCGACAAAATAGCATAAAAAAGGTAGAGCGAAAGAAGGAATAATATTAAGAGTAAGTAAAAAGACGAAGAGCAGAAAATTCGAAATATGGAGCGGTAACATAATAAAGCAGAAGATAAAATACGGAAGTCAGGAAAAGAAAATCATAGTAGTACACTGGAAAAAAGTTGGGCGCCCTGCGCCACCGAATACAGTCACGCCGTGCACTCACTTTCTTGGTCGCGCCGCATGCCTGTTTTGGGCGCGCGGCGCACCCAAAGTACCTGGCGCGCGAGACAACTAAAATTTAGATGCGCTGCTGCTAGATCTAAATTTTAGTTGTCCCGCGCGCCAGGTACTTTAGGTGCGCCGCGCGCCCAAAACAGGCATGCGGCGCGACTAAGAAAGTGAGTGCACGGCGTGACTGTATTTGGTGGCGCAGGGCGCCCAACTTTTTTCTAGTGTATATAGTCAAAACGTAGACGGGACGATAGAAATTATAAAAGAGAAAGTAAAAACGAAGAAAAGAGGGAGTGTACTAATACTAGAAGACTGGAATGTCAGAACCGGGAGAAAAGAAGGATGAATTAATGAAATGGATGGCGACAAGGACGTAAAGGTAAGAAAGTCAAAAGACGATAAAATAAATGAGGAAGGGAGGAGACTAATTAAAGAAATAACAGAAGAAGGATGGTGTATAATGAATGGGCAAAAATGAGAAGAAGGAGAATTCACATACGTTGGCAGCAGAGAGGAATTGGTAATAGATTATGCAATTGGGAATCAAGAAGCCTTAGATCAGGTAGTAGAAATGAAGATAAGACAAAGAACGGAATCGGATCATATGCCGTTGGAGGTGTATTAAAAAAAAGAAGTAGAAGTAGGAAATATAGAAAAAGAAGAGAGGATAATAGCAAGGAGGGATTGGACTCAAGAATTGATCGATCAGTATCGAGAGAGATGTAAGGACTGTAAGTGGAAAGAAGAAGAGGTGGAAGGGAGATGAAAGGAATTGAAAGAAATAATAGAGAGTGCGGTACCTAAAATAGAAAAACAGTTTAAAGTGTAGTTTAAAGTGTTTTCTACAAACTGGGAGATAGAAAATGGTACGATAAAGAATGAAAAGAAAAAAAGAGAGATTTAAGAAGAATAATGAAGATGTGGAGGAAGAAGAAAATTGAAGAGAGTTATTATATATGTAAAAAAAGAGAGTACAGAAGCTGGTGGGAAGTAAAAAGAGAAAGGTTTGAAAAATTAGAAGAAGAAAAGATAAAAAACACAACATCGGAAGGTAAAAAGTGGAAGTATATAAACAAGTTCAGAAAAAAAAGAAGAAAGGAAATAGATAAAAAGATTACAGTGGAAGTGTGGAAAAGGTATTTTATAGAAAAGTTAGATGGGAAGGATAAAGAAGAAATCAGGAAAGAAGATACAAGAAAAGAAGAAGAAAAGACAAATACAGAGGATCAGGAAGAGTTGAGCAAGGAAGAATTCGGGAGACAGATTGAAAGGTTAAAAATAAGAAAAACACCAGGAGAAGATAAGATACAAAACAAAGTTTAGAAGTACACGCCTAGTAAAGTAAATTAAACGCAGCAATTTGGGAACTGGTAAAGAAATTACGAGAAAAAGGAGAATTACCGGAGCAATGGAAACTAGGAGTGATATGCCTGATTCACAAAAAAGGTGATAAAGATAAGTTAGAAAATTATAGAGGAGTTACATTAACGTACACAGCATACAAAATTTATGCAAGTTTGTTAAATGAGATGTTGAAGAAGGAAATTGAAGGTAAATTAGCAGAAAGTCAGTTTGGATTTAGAGAAAAGAGAGAAGTAATAGAAGCGATACACACACTGAAACACATTGAGGATAAAATTAAGCAAATCAAGAGGAAAAATATTTGCCTGTTTTATAAACTTGAAGAAAGCATTTAATAGAGTGGATAGGCAGGTTTTAAAGGAAAGATTAATAAAGAGGAAGGTGAACGAAAAGTTAAGAAATAGGATTATGGATATCTATAAAGAAACTAGGAATGTAGTTCAAGTAGGTGAGGAGGAATCCAAGGAATTCTGGACAGGGAAGGGTGTGAGGCCAGGATGTCCATTGAGCTTAACGTTGTTGAATATATATCTAGCAGACTTGGAGGAGGAATTAAAGAGAGGGCAAGTGGAAGGATGCAGAGTTGGTAATGAAAAAATATGGAGTGTGTCTTACGCGGATGATATAATATTAATAGCAGATAGAGAAGAAGAATTGAAAGAGACGCTAAAAAGATTTAAGAGGTACCTCTGTAAAAAAAAAATGATTTTAAGTAAGAAAAAAACAAAAATTTAGGTATTTGAAAAAAGAAAGGGAAAAAATAAAAGATGGAAGTGGGGAAATGAGGAATTTGAAGAAGTAGATGAAAAAAGGTATTTAGGATATATACTACAGAAAAATGGGAGGAATGATAGACATATACAAGAAAAGAAGGGGAAAGCAATGATCGATATGAAAAATGCATGGAGCGTAGGTGAAAGAATATTCAAGAATAGCTATAAAAGAAGAAGAAAAATATTCACAGCACTAGTGGAAAGTATAGCGTTGTTTGGTGCGGAAGTATGGGGTTGGGAAGAAGAAGAAAGGCTAGAATGTGTACAAAGAAGATACATGAAATAGATATTAGACTAGATAGCAAAACGCTAAATTATGTAGTGCAGGAGGAGTGTAGATGAGAAAAGATGAGTACAAAGGCGCTTAGGAGAGCGTTAAAATTTAAAGAGAAAATTAGGGATTCAGACGTAAAATTAGTTAAGGAATGTATAAGAGAAAAAGATAAGGACAAGGAAAGATGGAAAATAGAGAAAGAATAAAAAAAAGAGTGAAAATGCTACGTGAAGAAAATATAAAAAAAAAGGAAAGAAAAGAAAAAGAGAAGAGAATAGAAACGATAGAAAATTCTCGGCAAAACAAGGTTTATGAAGATATAAGAACAGAGGAAGAACCAGGATATTTGAAAAAGGATATGTCATTAAAGGATAGGAAACTAGTAGTAAGATTTAGGTGCGGAAATGAATGTAGGGGTAGAGAGTATTGGAAAGGAGAGGAGGATAAGAAGTGCAGATTATGCAAAGAAAAAGAAGATTATAGACACATTTTAAAGAATTGTAGAGATACGGGAAATAAAGAAGGACTAGAAAAAATACTAAGCCATGATGCAAAAGGGATAGAGTCACTAAGACGAGTTATCCGAAAAAAAAGGAAGCAGAAAATAACTGAAAGACAAAGAAAACTGAAGAAAGTTTATAGTAGAGAGGAGAAATAAACGAATGGCAGGACAAGGAAGAAGATAAGAAAAAGAGAGTGCAGTGAAGAAAGAAAAATGAAAGAAATTAAAATCACAAATTAAAGAAAAGAGACTAATGTTTAAATTTTTTAATTTTTAATTTTTTTTTCTTCTGAATTTTTTTTGTTTCTTTTTCATTTTTGTTTTTTGAATTTTTAAACGTTATAAATTGAACTTATTTGTTTTTATGAATGATTATATAATATAAAGGTAAAGTAGAAATTTAAAAAATGTGCAAACAGAAGTAAAGATAAAATAAGATAATATAAAAATTGTTAAATGTATTAATTAATAAAAGGTTAATTAATAACCCAAGGGCCTATCACCAAGTGACCCGGGGCGCTTACTGGACACTTTATTAAACGATATATATTATAAATTTATCGCACAAGCGCCTGTCACCCGATGACCCAGGGCGCTTGCTGGCCTCTCTATTAAATAATAAAATATTAATTAACAGCACAAGCACCTATCACCTGATGACCGTTGGGCTATTAATTAATAATATGTATCGTTTAATAATACTTTATTATTTAATAGAGTGGCCAGTAAGCGCCCGTTAGAGGTTAAATGTGAAACGGAACCCCTCCCAACTCGAAAGAGGCGGAGTATGAAATAAATAAAAAATAGTAAATAAAATAATACTTAATATGAGTAATTACTGCTTTACAAAAATACTATCTGCAATATACACACTTATACAGCTGTCCCCGAATATATATGTATACCTCTTCGCTCTCGAATCTTTCGATGCGAATTAGGAAAAGCTAGGTAGACGATAATTTTCTCGTCCCCAGTTAGCGCCCGCATTGGCCCCAGTTAGCGCCCAGCTTGGTACCACCTAGACAACTCACATAGGCCCCAGCTAACTTTCCGATCGGGTGAGCGCACAGCCAAAGCAAGCGACGACACGAGTTTTTCTCTTTTGACTGCAACTAAGTATATATGTTATACATACATAACTGACTCTTGTTCTCCCGCTGTTACTTGATTGTTGTTTATCAATCTTATTTGATTGAATCGTGGAACTAAATGCTCATTAATTATATGCACAGACTTTTGATTACAATACATTATTTTTTAACTCTCCCGTACTCTTAACATTCCCGAATCCATTTACATTTTAAAAAAATTTAAAGCTTTAACTATTTTTTAAGGTTTTTAGTACAGCTTTAACCACTAATTTATTGATTTTACACATCCTAACTGCTGTGAACTGTAGGACAAGCTCCGGAGGATATCCATGAACACATGTGACTTCGAAAGGAATGTCGCGTATTCTTCGGATAGCCAAGATGAATAAGGCTCATGCTATTTCATGGACTGTTTTGCACTTAAGGGCTTAAATCTACTTTATGGTAGATTAATTTTTTTTTTTTTTTAATTTAATTTATCATTTTGTCTTAATCTCTTTTATTTATGTTTTGTTAAAAAAAAATATACCTATATATATATATATATATATATATATATATATATGTCGTCAACATTTTTTTTCGGATACATCAAAATAAATGTTGTTACTTTGATACTTCTGGTTAGCAAGGAAATTTCATAAATTTATGATACTAAAATAACTTTTAAGGATTTTTACGTAATTTGTGTATTTTGAAACTCCGAAGAAATAATGAACATCCTATTTACGACAAAAAAAAGCCGATGGCAGAAGAAGACTCATACTTTTACTACGATTATATCAAATATGATTATTATGAGTAAAGTACAACTTACATCCAATTATACGTGAGTATCTTTCTACGTACATACATTATATTTTTTAGCTAATATTAACATTCCTTACCAATATAATACCATCTGGTTATTGCATTCACAAAATTCATACTACATATATGTACAAATAAGAAAGCAGATTCTTTAGTCTTTGTAAATCGTGCGTATTTGAGATTAAAGAATCTTACAGAGACTGAACAAAGCATTTTTTATTCAAGATATATTAGTTCCAACCACTTGTAACTCGGAGTATGGATTTAAAAAAAAAAGTTGTATTGTGCATAAACAATTAACCTTTTTACCTACAATAAATTGTTGTTGTAACTTTTCAGTAAAAGTCACCAAAATTTTTCGACAGCGCGTAAATCATATACAGTTAACAAAAATTTCTTTTTCTCTGTTTTGAAGGTGGCACTATATATATTTCTATAGATGAATAACTTTACAAAATATTAGAATTTTACAATTTTAATTGATCTTTTAATTATTCGGTCAATTTAACTATCAGTCAATTAATTTTAAATTTTATGCAACACACAATTATTTGCATAAATTTTTTCGATTGTTTGTAGTTGATAAGATAAAACCATTAAAAAACACCTCTAGCCATACAACGCAAGGCAGCTATTTTTTTTTTTTGTAGTTATAGTAACAGTCGTATTATCGGTATCTTTAACTACGTGACACAGATTAAATGGAAAAGTAGACTTATTGTGTACTGTCGAGTTCAAGTCTTGATGTACATCTATCTGACGAAGGTACTGTGATACCGAAACAGCTGTAACACGTTTTTAACGAATAAAGTGAAGATTGACAGTACATAATAAGTCTACTTTTTTATTTAATCTGGTATGGATCTTCTTCAAGTGACGACCGATAATATAGAATACGTAACACAGGTTGCTTTTATTAAAAAGCTCGCGAAACTCTCACGACGTGTAGCTTAACTTTAAAATCTTAAAAATGCCTTTTTTAAATTTCTACGTATTAATTTTCAAAAAACTAAGCTGAATTAATTAATCATAAAGAAGTATGCACTTAAGTACAGGAAACAATAGTTTGAATACTTCACGATTTTAAGAAAACAATGGAAAACTAGAATAAATAATTGGTCGATTTTTTCAGAAAACTGTAGATTTTTTAAAGATTGTGCACTACAAAATGTCTATGTTGATACTATTTTGAGGGGGTTGTCGTGGTACAGTCAATTTCAAAATTGAATTTACGTGTTAAAAATGTCTTTGTTGTGATTATTCTTAACAAAACAGGTAAATAATTTAAAAATTAGATGTATGGAACAGAAAAATGCCCAGGAAAGTAAACACAAACGTAGAAACAACAAACTAACCTAACTTTTCTCTCGGACTGTACCACTACATTGGTATTCTAGTAACGTTGTAACTGGACTTTGAAATGTTATATTTTAAAAACGGTGAAGCTGGACTTCCCCAATTTTAGTATACTTATTTTAACTATAATAAACCCTAACACATTAATTTTTCAAAAGATTCGTGAGAAAACTTTAAGAATAATGAGTAAAAACGTGCATTTTCTGACAAGTCCTTCTTAAGAACATGTGTATAAGTGGCCAACTTCAGAATTTTATTTCTCAAAAACGGTGAATCTAGGCTCTTTGAAATTTTAATATGTTATTAATGATACTAAAACATACCTATATAAAAAAATATTCATAAAACAATGAAATATCACAACATCCCCCTTAACTCTTAATCGAAGTTTTTGCTAGCAGAAATAGACTCAGACTCGATTTTTATTAATATATCAAGAGTGACTCCAAAAATAGCCCTTTTTTGCAACCTCAAGAATCGTCCCAAACTGTTTATAGGGGTAAATTTTGAGGAGGGGATCAGCTTTGGTTTCTTAGATACAGGAGGTAGAAGATATTGGAATATTACTAATGACCGTATAAATCAGGTTTACAGTGAGTCGCACAAAATAAAAAGTGTTTTCGCGTAGCTTACTAAGCCACTATGTTATGATGTTTTTTGAGTCGCTGATTCCAAATCCGAGGTCAGATGACCTTCTTAACGGATGGTTCAAGGTCATTTGAAAGTTGAATCTGAATGAAATTTCTAAATCTAGAATACACTAGATTCCAATACTGATTCTCATGGCTGCAACTTTCACAATTGCGTGTAGTACATAATACTAATTTACAATTAATTATAGATTCATTGAAAGCAAACGATTGCAATCATCACAGCTCAAGATGAACTTGATTTATAATGAATATTATTGGCAGGATAAAAAAAGCAAAGTTGTTTGTCAACAATAAGGCTATGATGCGCATTATTGAAATAAAAAAGGGTTTCGCGAAGTAATAACTGCTCCTCAGTACTTTAATGTAAGTGTACACGAGGTAACTCCTTATTTCAGTTCGCAAGCGACGAAAAAAAAAAAAAAAATCAGGGTACTTTTTAAAAAAATTAGTAAAACCACAATATTTGAAATGAAATTCACTTATCTTATTTTCAAAGAGTAAGTTTTTTTCAAGTAACTTTGAGTTTTTTTACTATTATTATTAGCATTATTATTATTATTATTATTATTATTATTATTATTATTATTTAAATTTAAAAAAGTATAACCACAATAAAATCATTTTCTATTCTACGGATCCATATGCCAAAAGATATTAAAAAGTGTCAGTCCATCTAGAAACTTACCAGTAACACCACTAGATTCTAAGCGAGTAGCTAAGAATAGTAAAGTTATGTTACAAAAAGCTGTTTATTTTAAAAGAAGGCAGCAAAATAAGATGGGCATAAAAGCTGTAAGACTAAAAAAAAGTAAAGTTTTAAAATACTAAAAATATTTAGAAAAACAAAAAAAATTTCATAAAATTCCTACGATCTTTGGAGCACGAAGTGACAAGGCTACTTTTAATAAATCAAATATCATTGAAAAACTTAAACCAACCAGGGGCGCTATTATGGTGGACAAACATACATTTTTTTTATTGCACAGTTATTTCTGAGAACAGTTTCCAATAGGCTCTGCAATTATGTATTACTCTGTACATGTAATGCTATTGTTATTGACATATTAAAAAACCACTTCGGATTCAACTGTAATACCAATCACTTAGAAAGCAAAGGGGACCTTATTTCACAAGGGTTCACAACCATCGAACCACAGTTGAAGTAAGCACATGAGAAATAAGAGTCTCAGAATTGCTAGACCAAGTGAGTAATAAAGACTAAGATCTGAACCCAATGAGCCTGCGATACCAGGCACGCCAAATTACAAGATATGTAGCCTTAACTACTGTACTACTATGGCCCTTTTACCCATATATGAGTTCTATGTGCAAACAAAAAAAATTTATCATCACCACTGTACCAATTAAATATAACGTATTTATTTACGCTTACTTGTCAAGATTAATCAACACAGCCAGTGTTTACATTTTTCTAAAGTACCAGCTTTACTCAAGCACTTACACAAAATGACCTCAAATTTCTTTACTTCAATTTGTAATTTATGTACAGTATCGTGAAGTGCAAATGTTTGTAAGCACAACGTAAGAAACTAAATCGAGCCATTAAGAGCTGCTTTGCTAATACTACAGTTAACTACATGCCCTGCTTTATACACTCACTGACATTCTTGATACGGCCTAACACCATTGCCAATGTATTTTACTATTTCATCAAACCTAACATAGTAATTTTTTTGGTTCATTATCGCGCAACGTTAATTACTTTTGGTAAAGATGATAAAAATACAACTAGCACAATGCATTCAACACAGCGATAAGCTCTGTCTGCCCTATGTATTACGGATTGCAAGATCTAATATAACGAGTATAAACAGTTGCCACGACTCCTTAAATTATTCCTTTTTCTAAATGCTCATTTTTCGTGCCTACGCCATAATGTATGGTTATAGGTACTAAAATAGGCACATTATAAAATGATTGCTTTATTTTACTCTGTATGATGCCTTTTTAAAATAAATCATATTGAGCCACATGATGGCTCTGTCAGTAGCGCGTCTGCCTACAGATCTTGATGGCCGGGGTTCAAATCCCATTCTGGACAAAAATTTCATCAATGAATGAGGTTTTTTTCTGGATGGGATTTGAACTTCAATAAACCTATACCGATCTATCTACCGTTTCCCCCTACTGTTATTAAACCCAACGTATGGCTAAATACACTTTATAGTGTCAAAATAGCCATGTCTGAGCCTTTAAGGGTCGATGATGAGTATAAAAAAAAAAAAAATAAAAAATAAATCATAAAAAGAACTCGTAATACATGCTTTGAAGACGTAATAATAAAATCCTTATTTAAGAGCAGTTTGAATATTTTTAAAAAAAGGATTAGTTATAATCATTGTTATGTTACTTGTTAGCATAAAATCTTCGTACATTAAACTTGTGAGGCAGTTATAGAGTTTTAAGATAGAAAAAAAAATTTTAAACGGAGATGATTGTACATGGAAGTAGGTTGACTACAATAAGCTTCTAATATAATATTTTTCTATATTTTAAAGTGACTTTTAGTTGTTAGCAATCATTTATTAAATGAACTAGCACAAAATTATACTGATTTTTTATTTTTAATATTCCTTAATAAGTCAAATTTAAATAAAAAACCATATTTATGTAATACTTAATTATGAGTGCAACATTTATTAGTGGTAAATAATGAAGGACTTACTTAATACAATAATAAAATAGAAAACGATTACTGTATAAATGTTATTTATACTTACCTACAGAC
Source organism: Copidosoma floridanum (assembly GCF_036245765.1). Classification (NCBI taxonomy): domain Eukaryota; kingdom Metazoa; phylum Arthropoda; class Insecta; order Hymenoptera; family Encyrtidae; genus Copidosoma; species Copidosoma floridanum. The sequence goes on from NW_028321899.1 coordinate 3,692,573, forward strand.
AGCCATTTTTTTGCATGCAGATAAGTTTCAAGCATTCTCTCGTTGTATAACATGTAACCCATGGGTTCACTTACAATGCAGTCAACTGACTCAGGTAATTCGATTTCCTCAATTTTTCCAGAAATTATTATAATTTTATCGGACAAGTTATTTGCTGTAACCAATAATTCAGCATAGTTAGCCATACTACTTGCTTCAACAGCGTAAACTCTTTTAGCTCCAGCTTGTACAGCAAAAAATGATAAAATTCCTGAACCAGCTCCAACATCTAATACAATTTTGTCCTTAAAATCTGATAAATTTCCTAAAATAGCACGTTGATAAGTGCTTGTACGAACATAGTCTTGCATCATGTTCTGTTGTTGAGATAAGTAACCATAAAATTGAAAATACTGCATAGCTGATGATTCTTCTGTTCGAGTGTTAAACATCGATTTCCTCTTTCCATTTTTAAGTTTTATTACAAGTGAATGAAAACTCTGGAATTCTGAAACAATTATGATTTTTAATTTTTTGTTTGTATTATGCAAAGCATTTCATACTACATAATTATTTTATTTTTCAGTTATACTAATATATAAAGCAAAGTCGCTCAAAACGTTGTAATCGCTAACCGCGAAAACTACTCAACAGATCTGGCTAAAATTTTGCGTACTAATTACTGACACGTCCCAGATAGTTTTAGTATAGTTTTTAAATTGAAAAAATTAATAACAATACCAATAAATAAGCTCAAAATTTTGCAAAAATTAGCTAGCTTTTCACGTTAGTTCAGTAGGATCCACCACGTGGCGTAGACGTGAAATCGAGCTATCAGCAAAGCATTACATAAGTGTGGTTATAATAGGCCCGAGCATATCAGCCAATTCCACAGTTGTTCACCGGCAGTATATCAAGAATTAAGTTGTTAGTCGAGCAGCTGGGTATTCCGGCTATCGACAACACTCTTTTCCAGACAACACTCTTTTCCACTGGACAAGCGACCTACGTCTAATTCTACCCTAAATCTTTAGGATTGACGAGTGCCACCAATCAATAAATGTCCTAAACGTTAACACCTCCGGCGAAATACCAGGAGACGTGTCTAACCAGAGCACAAATTCCTGTAACACTTAAGAGTTCGGTGGCCGTCCGAACATCCGGCCCAGTGCCGTCAGAAAATTTTTTACTGCAAATGCAAGCCAGGGAAGATATCCCTAAAGAGTACGAGCAGCCACAATGGCCTCCTTGTCAGTGGTCGTCCCAACGGCATACCCTCAGAGAAAGTACTCTCCAGGCCCACTTTCCCGACTAAGAATGAGTGGTTGGTTATCTAAGGAACGACCAGAAGACGAAATATTCTTTCGTCAGCGGCATAGACTCTGAAGGTAAGAGTCAAGCTACCCACAGCCAGCTCTCCATCATTGAGAATAATAGTGAGGAATAGCTGGAAGATTCATTACTGGACCTATTCAGGGCCATTATAAGTATTGACGTTCACTAGTTATCCATCAATCTCATCGACTCTTTTAAGGGCTACATAAGTTTAAACTACCTTGGCAACAAATACATTTCAACTACCATTTCCGGCAATGATTCGTCGACTAAAAGATGATTTAAGGCCGGTCACTATTAAACCAAGTCAGTCATTCAGTGGCAGACGTCACGAGCGGAATCATTCGTCACAATGCTGGGAACCCCGGCCACCGACGATCCTATACTACCCTCGTGACTCTATGCGTTCAACTAGGAATCACTAATCTTCTTCGAGGTGGGCGAACCTAACACATATAAAGGAAAAATAAACTTTAGCAAACGGTACAGTCTCCAACGGGCAAGCATTACGAACCACTCTCCCTACCTTAGATCACCAAAACAACTGAGTCTGCAAAAAAAAGGTGCTTCAGACACCAACGTCTTCAGCGTAATACCAGGGGACGTTTGGAAAGAGCTCTATAACTAGCTCCAATGCTTCATACGTTGTAGTTTACCTCCCGACCAGTCTGGTGCTACAATAACAGACCAGAGAAGATCACCCTCAGGTATAGAGGCAATCACATTTGCAAGAAACTTCAGTCAAGAAAAAGTTTAGCTAACCAGTCATTTGGAGGGCCATCGGACGTCAAACTACCTTACCAATCAAAATCAAGTTTTTTTTTGTATTCGTCGTTAGCGTACGCGTTTAGTAATGGAAGAATTTATACATTTTATGTTAATTTTTGCATGGCTATGGTACTGGTATTTTCTTTTAACGTCTTCTCCATTTAAACTTTCGTTGATTTTTAATTGTAGACAAGGATATACTACAACTGTCTTCATATTTTTCCATTTCAATTAATAAACTCTTAAATCTAAATCTATAAATGTATATATATTTTAAAAGTTTTTTCTTGTTATCATAGTAATAGTAATGTAATTGTTACTTTTGGTTCTTTCTCTACATCTTTGAGACTAACAATATCTAAGTATAATCCTACACGTTACAATACGAGAAGAACCCTGATTTTGGAATTGAATGAATTGATAATAGGAACCGTGACATCTGTACTTGAACGTACGGCTCCTAACTTAACTTCTATATACAGCTATACTCCGAAGCACGTTTTCGTCTGAAACTTTATTTAGAAACTTCGGTATCTTCATTCCTCTGAGTATCATTTTTGGTTTTATTGAAGACTAGCGCAAATCAGTTGTTTATGTAAAATATGAACTAATTCTCACAATATTTAGAACCAATTTTAATGTAGTCTCGCAAACATAGGCGCTAACGCTGCAGCAACTTGATCAGCATTAAAGGTAGTTATAAAAAGCTTGAATGACTTGTACCCTAAGTTGTAATCTCGAATTCACATAAAATCAGACGTCTGAATTATTTGAAAAAAAAAAATTTATATCTATAAGTTTCTGAACTTACGAGCTGTATGAGTATCCACTCCTACCTACTGCATCAAAGCATATATCGACAACTATTATGCCAATGCCCCAACTAGTTGTATTAGATGCACTATTTCATATATTTTTCATGCCTTCTAGAAACCAGAATCAGAGTAATGGAATTTCTATAATTTGACAATGTATGTTAATGATTGTAAATTAAGAAACGTAAGATTCTATTGAAATTTCCAATACAAAACGTTCACTGATTTGCGTATAACTGTATTAAACAATTAGTACATATTATTATAACATAATTGCAAATTTATAGAACTTATAATGCGATGAAGATCAGCATCTTTAGTAAGTAAATATCAATATTTATACCATGTAACTCTCATTGTCATTAATTGTTTGAAGCCATGTAAATCCCTAAAAATTAGTACCATATACCTGGAGCACAATCGGTCTTTGGCTAATGTTGGCTTTTTTTCTGTTATCGCTTTTTTGTGATTAAAATTTTTTTTTTCAAACATCTAGTAACACATAGGTATAATTGTATTTTCTATTGTATACAACTTACAAAAGTTCTGTTACCTGATTTAAAACTCTTTTGGAATTTAAAATTATCGTTTTTATTTTTCTATGCAAGACACTATAGCTAGGGACAAAATGTCTTGAAACCGAATGTTAAGACTTTTGTTCGCACTTTTTTCCGTTCTATAAAAAGCCAATTTTTAATTTACAAATGCATTAAATTTAAGCAACAGTTAAATTTTAGTTCAAGGACGATTTTAATGAGACTTAAATTGTGAATTACACATACTAATATAAATTTGATGTACTATTCAGGTGGCTTGGATGATTTTTACTGGAATGACAAAAATCTCTGAAAATTCAGATGTTATGTTAATAAAATATGCTGAATTTATAATAAAAAAAATTATATGGTTTATCACTTCATTCTTCAGAGAATCGCATCGAAAAACTTACGACCTTAACACATAGATTTATGAGGGTTATTACAAAATCAACTATAACTTCAGAAATAAATAACAAGCCTTGGAAATTTACTATTATAATAAGGTTTTTTTTTATGAAAATTGTTAGAGTTTTCGAAAACATGGAGTTAAAGACTTTAATTAAGAGAAAATCATGATGTCCTAATTTTATTATTTTTGCTTAAACTATTCGACTATTTCTGTTAATGTGCATGAGTCAGTAATCAGTTAGGGCATAAGTAAATAGGTGCAGAAATACAGACCCCACACATAGGTAGTGAGTGGATGGTCTTTAGTGATTACGCCAATAAGCTGTTACGGTAACGTAGTAAGCAAAAAAAAAAAAAAAAAAAAAACAATGATTATTATCTGCTATGTAATAAGAAAAAACTCAAGGTGTTTACAACATTTTTTTTACTGTATTAACCGATATAAAAGTAAACTTTTTCCTTTTAAAAAAAAGAGTAAATCTGCTTTGAAACTCAATATGTCGCTTTTTTTGATGCAATTTACGTAAGAAAAAAATTTAAATGTGATTTCAATATTTTACTTACCAAAAAAATGATAGCTTTATTTTCCATTCAGTAAAAAGACCTTATTTTATCCCCTTATTATTTTATATTTATTTGTAATAAAGTACATTATATTTTCAGGTAAAGAAGCAACAGAAATTAGCAACTTAACTGTTTTTAGAACAGTTAGTTTATAAAATTTATTTTAGGGCTATCAAGCATTAGTAATTAGCAACCCAACTGTTTTTTGATATAATTTATTAATCAAATCTGCCCTGAGGTAAACAAGCGTCGGCAATTAGCGACCCAACTGTCTTTTAATACAGTTAGTTAACATAATATTTGCAAGCAAGCATTGGCGATGAGCAAGCTAGCTGTGTTTAAGTATGGTTAGGTAACAAAATATATCTTCTAAAGAGCAAGCACAGAAAATTAGCAACTTATCTGTTTATGTACGATTCACAAATAAAATGTGCCTTAATGTGAGCTTGCATCGGTAATTGGAAATCCAACTGTTATTGATAAAATGTGTTTTAAGTTAAGGAATCATACGCAATTAGCAGTTCTACTCTACAGTTAAGTAAAAGAACGACGATCATATAAATGTATTTAAGAAACGTTTTATCTTAAATTGATGTTAAAAAATATCATTCCTCAAATTAATGGTACAAAACATTAAATCTCAAAAATATCATCGAAAAACATCCTTGTAAGTATGTCGTAACAAAACATTCTCTCTTACGATAGTATAAAAAAACGTCCTATCTTCAATAAGCTTCATAAATGTCCAATCCCAAGAAAATATTAAATATTGGAGTAAGTGTAATCTCAAAATAGATTGATTGTAGATAACTTAACTGTATATACATTTTGACTGATAAAGTTTATAATATTAAGATTATTTAATTATTAGTATTCCATTGCCGTAGTTATGACTGACTAGTCTTTATCAGTCATGCTGCGTTTGGCATTTTCATGTTCGCATCTGCATAGTTCCCTGAAGAGGGAGTCAGGATGACTCCGAAATATTGGATCACATTGTCCAACTAATATATGAAATAAATAGCCATGCTCCAAGATTCCAAGTTTTTTCATTTAAATTTCCTTAATCTCAAAATAGTATGGAAGAACCTTCTATATTGTAATAATATACAACTTTGTAAGTTATTGGTGAAGAGTATGAACCGTCAGTATACATAAAAATTTTATTTGTATTTTTAAGATTAACTTGAATACAGAAACAAAATTTTTTTCAAATAATATAAAATCATCACTGTTAAAATCGTGTAACTCTATGCCTACTCTTTTTAAAATTATAAGTGTTAAGTGATTAATCATAATGATTTAACTTTATCATCCGGTAAAAACTGGATGTTTGTGTCTCGCAATTTGGGTCTCGCACTCCCTGACGAGCCGTGGGACTAGAAAACTGTACAACTTTTTGTTTGTTTATAAAAAAAAAAAGAGAGGAAGTTGCACAGAGTAATTGAATTAACGTACCTTTTTTTCTGTAGCTGCTTCGAGTACTGGGCAACTTTAATAACTGGGTAACTGACTAATATTAACTGTGGATTCAAATAACTTAAGCTTCTCCTTCTGTTGGTTTTATATTAATTTATTTTGTATTACTTGTACCAAAAAAAAATACAGAAAAAAGGAAGGATATCAAATCACTCTCTAACAAGTTACTTCAAAATTATTAATGAGCTTCTGCACTTGATGAGCAGCAGCGAGCTACTTACTCAAACTCCGTGCGAAGAAATGCACCTTGCGCGAAGCTTTAGTTAAAAACTTCTTTGTCTTACATACTATAGGGCCGGTACTTGCTGACTTCATGTGTTTAGGCTTAAAGGCTCGCTTTACTTGTGACTTACCACTTTCGAGAGCCACGAAGTACACAGTCATTTTTGTTAACCAAAGACTTTTGTTAAGTATGACTCTTTCAAGGTTTTTAAAATTTTATTATTGAGAGAATAGGCATAATTACTAAAAAGTACCCTTAGGTGAGCTAGAATTTTCAGTGAGCCATCTATACCGTTTTTTTAATATTGTTATTAAAAAATATTTCCTCAGTAGACCAAGAATTGTTGACTACAAACCCAACTACTAGTTAGTATTTTTTAATAATTAAATGTACCCTTAAGCGTTCGAGCTTTGGCGATAAGCAAACCAATCGTTTTAAGTATAGTAAAAAAAAAGAACTATATCCATGGCTAGTGAAGCATCAGCAATTTGCAATCCAACTGTTTAATAGTATTACTTATTGATAAAATGTGCCCCTACGCAAGCAAGCATTGGCAATTAGTAATTGTAATTTAGTATTTGTTTTTAATAAACAGTGCTCTTAGGCAAGGAAGCATCAGTGATGTACCACCTAACTGTTTTAGTTATCATTTAATTATAAAATGTTGCCATGGACGAGAAAGCGTCGGCAATCAGCAAACGAACCGTTTTTAGTATAGTTAATTCAAGAAATACATCCTCGGTCAAGTAAGAATTGACAATTAGTAACTTAACGGTTTTTTAGTATTCGTTTTTAATGAAATGTGCCCTTACACAAAGAAGCATCGACGATGTGCAACCTGACTGTTTTATAGTATTGCATGATTATTATGTGTGCACATAGGCAAGCAAGCATAGTCGATAAGCGACATAATTATTTTTTAGTATTATTCATTAATAGAATTTACCGTTACGCAAAAAAGCATCAGCCAATTAGCAAACCAACAGTATAATATGTATGGAAAAGTGGAAAGTTATGTGTAGTTAAATTACGTAGCAGGGAGAAGAAAGAGCTCGTGTTAAGAAATAAGCATAAGCAAAAGGGATCTCACTTTTTCATTGAAAAAGACTTAAATGATCAGAATGGAAAAAAGCTATAAGAGATAAGCAGGTGGATAAAAGATAAAAAAGAAAATGATGCATAAGTTAGGCACTGTTTGGGCAATTTTTGGCTGCATAACAGAAGATATAGGTGGATCTGCACTCTAAATGCTGAGAATAAATGTGAAAGAATTGCATCTGGCGAGTTTAAAAGTAGTGAGGCAGGGATAAAAAGTCAGAATTAAGGTAAGAAAGGTAGTAGCAAGAGAAAAGGATGAAAAAACTGGAACTCGAGTAGAGAACAGCTTCTTTGGTAGAGCCCGCAGAAGGAAGGCGAGGCAATGCAGGAGCAGAAGTACAACGTAGGAAGAAAAAACATTTTGCAGGTAATTGTGTCAAAACAAGGTTAATCTTTTGGAACAGCGCAGAAATTTTACACAAGAATAAGGACTTAATTAATTTCATTGAAAAACACGGCTTATGCAACATCTGGCTCAAAAAGAAAAGCTGGGAGAGCTTCAAATTTAAGCTGAACAATGTGATAGTTAATGAGAGATAGACTATGCGATAGTTAATGAGAGTAAGGTAGATAGTGTAAAATAGTATGAGATAGGAGGTAGAAAAGAATCCGAGCTCATACCCCTGTGTTTGAATGTACACAATAGGTATGCCAAAAAATAAGACCCAGTACATAGAGGAGTCAGAAAGGAGAACAGAACGGTGATTTCCTAGGCATTAGAAGATATTGGTAGTTTTAGAAATAAAGGAGGATATGTTCTTACCATGAGACGTTCGCACCTAAATTTACCTGAGAGGATACAAAGCAAACGACAAAAGTAATGCTTTAATAAAAAAAAAATAAAAAAATAAAGGGTTAAAAAATGAATGAAACTAAATGGTGATATGCATGCAACATTTAAAAAAAGAAATACAAGATCCTTTTTTTAGGTTGAGAAGGAGAGGTGGTAGTGGAGAGAGCTACCTGAAAGCAAGAAGAAAAACGAGGATTTACTGTAAGCCAAGAGAGGCAAAGTTGAAGAAGCCTTGATACTTTGTGGGCGAGAGTTGGTCGACGGACTGCTGTTCCTCTTAAAAAAAGTGTGGTAAAGAAAGAGTATACCAGGAAACTGGAAGGTTGCTACAGTAGTACTCCTATATAAATAAGAAGACACTAGTAAGACAGGGAACTTTAGAGGTATATCTTTCTTATTTATGGAGTACAAAATACATACGAAGGTTCTGAAGCAAAAATTGGTAAAGGAGGTGGACCAGGAACAAATCTTGCCAGACGGTCAGTCAGATTTCAGGAAGGGTAGGTCTATCACCGACAGTGTGTATGTCTTGAATCACATTGTGTAGGTTAGAAAAAATAAAAATATTGTTCAAGAAAGGTAGGAATTGTAGTAAGAAAGGTTGGCAGTATGAAAAACAAAAAATATTTATTTCTTATTTTTGAAGTACCACTAATGCTAATTCACCTAAATTCTTTTTAAATTGAAAATATAGGTCTTTACTTAAGGAAACAATATTTATTGACTGTGCTTTTCATTATCCGTTTGATTGAATAATTTTTAAATTAAGTCGTGAAATCTGCAGTAGTGGGACACAGTCTTTGAGGATTACGGCGGTAGTAGGACCCTGTATGTGGTAGTAGTGGGACAGTATACGATAATGTTAGTTGCATATGTAAGAACACAATTTTTTATTTATAAGAGGTGAATTATCACTTTTGAGAGTATATAATTATTAAAAATAATAGATTAATAAGGATTTCTCTTTCATACACATTTTTTTCAACGATATCACAAAATCCCTACTCACAATGTCCGTTAATAATAAAGGAAAAAATATTGTCAAATTAAAGATAAACTAAATAATATAATTATTAATAATACAAGCAACGAAAATAATAATAGTAAACACAAGTTTAAAATAAAAATTAGTTTGTAAGCTCTTAAAGTTTTTCTTTGTTTCTTTTTATTTTGCTCTGCAATAAATAAACTTCACACGCACTTAATGCTTTTTCATTGTCTTCTAGTTTAGATCCATATTTCTTATTTTATGTACTACTAGCAGCCCCCCGTCTCGGCTTCGCCCGAGACTTACTAAATAAAACACCGTAGTGTGTTGACATGTAATGTGAAACATTTTTAGTTAGAAAATTTTACACATATTCCCGATACATTTCAGAACAAAAATCTTCTTATTAAAAACATATTTTTTCGAAATCCATATAGTTTATTTGGTCAAACAATAAGGTGTAAGAATTCAAAAAAATAATTATGCTGAAAATTTATGCCATAAAATAATCAATGGCTATAAAAAGTTGTTGATTTAGTTTCTTCTGTGTAATTCACGAAAAGGGCTATTTTTTAAAGCTGTTAAAATTTTAAACCCCCAAAAAATTTATATTAAAAAAAAATTGTTTTTTCTCATATCTCACAATTTTATTACCAGAGCAACAAAGTCCTGGACCTTAAACCCAACATTTTTATTGCCACAAAAACACAAATACATTTTCTACTCATTAAAAAATCTGAAGTAGGATCTTTAAAGATTTCAGAGATTGCTGTGAGGGTACAATGAAAAGCTGATCTCTCACGTAATGGACTCTTTAGTTGACGATTTTGACGCTGCTGTTTCAATCTCGATAAATTTTCTGCGTCAGTTTCTTGACGCCTCAAATTGTATTCATTAGATACATTTGAGGTTTTCTTTCCAATATACCCTTTTGCGACTATTGGTATGCTTATGACTTTTATGACCCCTAAAGGCTATTTTCAGTCAACTTTGTTAATTTTAATATATTTGTTGGCAAGGTAGTTCGACGTCCAATGGCCCTAAAAAAGACCGGTGAGCTTCTTAAGTTAACTCTTTCTTGACTGCAGTTAACAGCAATTGTGACTGCCTGGATACCTCAGGGTGATCTTCTCTGGCTTACTGTTGAAGACCCAGACTGATTAGGAGAAAAATTACAAAGTCCGAAGCTTTGGGGCTAGTTGTAGTGCTCTTTCCCAACGTCTCCCGGTATAACGTCGAAGACGTTGGTGTCTAAAGCACCTTTTTTATTTGCAGATTCAGTTGTTTTTGTGATCTTAGATGGGGAGATTGGTTAGTGATACTTGTCCAGTGGAGGCTGTCCCGTTGGCTCAAGTTTTTTTTTCCTTTATAGCTGTTATAGGTTTGCCCAGCGCAGACCTTGGAAAGGATCAGTGATTCCTGGTTGAATGCTAAGAGTCGAGAGGGTAATATAGAGTAGTCGGTCACCGGGTTTTTCAGCCTTGCGAAGAACAACTCCGCACGTGACGTCTGCCAGTGAATAGCTGACTTGGTTTAATAGTGCCCGTCTTTAGTTAATATAGTCTTTTAGTCGACGAATCGCTTCCGGAAATAGTAATAAAAATGTATTTGTTGGCAAGGTAGTTTACACTTAGGTGGCCCCTAAAAAGAACCGATAAAATTGATGGTTAACTAGGGAACGTAAATACATATAATGGCCCTAAAAAGCGCCAGTGGTGAAACTTCCAGGCTATTCTTTATTCTTATTCCTGATGATGAAGAGCTGGCTACGGTTGCTTGATTATTACCCTGGGAGTCTCGATGTACGGAGACTGTGATGGAGGGAGGTACGCCGCTGACCAAAGAATATCTCGTCTCGGGTCGTTCCCCGGATAACCAACTGCTCAATTGCTCATCTTTAAACGGGAACATGTGGGTAAGCGCGTCGGGGACGCGACGACCAAGATAGTAGCCGTTGTGGCTTCCCGTGCCCCTCAGAGCTGTTTTCCCTTGCTTAAATTTGTAGCCACAAATTCTCTAACAATACCAGGTAGGAAGTGGGAAGGTGGGACTTCCACACAACTCTGAAGAGTTGGTGTAGATTGTACTCTGGCTAGATATGTCACCTAGTATTCTGGCAGAGACGGCATCGGTTGGAATTAATTTATTTTTCTTTGATTGCACTCGTCGAGATTCAGAGCGAAGCAACACTTAGGTCCCTGCCCTCTTAGAGAAGAGTGTCGTCCGTAACCGGAATATCCAGCTGCAGAACTATCACCAGCATTCTCTGAACAGCTTGTTGAGCTGCCGAAGCTCGACAATACCACTATTGTCACGCTCCGGCCTATTATAACCACACTTATTTAATTATGTTGCAGGTAGCTTCGATTTTATGTCGACGCCACCTAGCGGATTTTACTGAACTAAAGTGAAAAGCTGGCGTATTTTTGCAAAACTTTGAGCTCATTTATTGCTATTGTTATTAAATTTTTTAAGATAAAAACTATACTAAAACCATCTAGGAAGTATCATGAATCAGTGTGCAAAATTTCAGCAAAATCGGTTTAGTAGTTTTCGCGGTTAGCGATTACAACGGTTTCAGCGACTTTGCTTTATATATTAGTAAGATTGAGTCATTATTCGCATTACGGTTTTCTTATTTAAAGATTTTTTTTTTATTTTTAATTTTCAAGTTTATTTATTTTTCGTTCCGAAAACAGTTTTTTACTCTCTTGAAACTTCTTGTTTGAACTTTTTTCGTACTCTTTAGCATTTTTATATCTTCTTCTTCTTGTTCATTAACTTAAACCTACTGCTTTTTGTATCAAATTATTAACAACCACCATGGGTCGGTTTTTCTTAGCTGCTTCCTTCTTGATCTTGAAATTAAGATAAGTTGCAGAAAATATATAATTTTCAAAGGAAAATTATTTGATTATTCTGTGGAGATAAAAAACAAGTTTAAAAAGGCTGAAGTACCAAATGAAAATATTATGTGAGTAAACTAATACCTGCATGTTTCTGATGACAATTTTCAGAGGTATTGATTTTTTTCAGTTTTTTTTTCAATATTAGTATAATGAAAATTAATTATTGAAAATATTAATCATTTTTTGCAAAGTTGATCTTTTTACATTGGGTGCGATGGATTAATACAGATTACATCAAGGTTAGATATCATATTATGTCTATTTACCAGGTAACAATGCTCTCATTCACTTAACTACTAATCCTACAATTATATTTGAGTTTAATTTTACTATTAAAGATTAGACTGATGAGACTCACACGATTACTATAGTAAAAAGCATGAAATCACAGTCGTTAATAATAGAATTTGGTCTTGTTAAGAACTTGTCCTACTACTACTTAGTTTTTAAAAAAAAGGATGCAGTAGTGGGACAGCAATGATAAGCCTCGTCCCATTTTTACATGGTGTTTGCAGAAAATAAGGGTATTGGGATTTCAAAAGGTCACGTGACTCTCGCGGTATATATAGTCACTTGGGGGAAAAATAACACAGTCCTTATAGGTGCTGTTCTGTTTTTATTTTTTTTACACGTCCAACGATTCTAATACGATAAAAGCCTTTCAATAACAAATTTTTGAGGAGATGACAATACCTTAGCTATTTTTTCCCAACTCGATTAGTCTTTTGCAGCTTAAAACTTTCCTGTGAAAGTGCGAAAACGCACATTTAAGCTTACCAAAATCTTGCTTGTTTTCCTATATACAGTCGGGACCGGGAGAACTTTGTACAGGTTAAATGTGTGTTTTCGCACTTTCACAGGAAAGTTTTAAGCTGCAAAAGACTAATCGAGTTGGGAAAAAATAGCTAAGGTATTGTCATCTCCTCAAAAATATGTTATTGAAAGGCTTTTATCGTATAACAATTATTAAACGTGTAAAAAAAAATAAAAATAGAATTGCACCCGAAAGGCCTGTGTTATTGTTCCCTCAAGTGACTACATATATCGCAAGGGTCACGTGACCTTTTGGAATCCCAATACTAGGACAGGCTATGTTTAATGACGAATTAATTATTCTCAAGATTCAATTAATAAAACTTGTTTTTACGTATAAATAGTATGAACGTATGAAAAAAATTTTATTTTCGGTATATCATCTTGATAGTCAACTGTAGTGTCACATCTTAAATGCACGAAATGCGTCATTTAAGACGTATACATCAAACGAGTGCTTGGACAGCTTGATAAAATTTTTTTTTTTTTCATTCTCCTTTAAACGTTTACCACAATCAATTTTGAGAGTCTTATTGAGCTAAAAGATAAAGGAATATTATAAAATTTTTTTAAGGATATTTTTTGACAAATGAATTTACCCGTTATGATTTTCTCCTCCTGTCTCACTATACCCTAAAATTTCTGCGTTGCCTCAGTATATCCCATTTTACCTTAAGTGAAGTCAAACAAACATTAAAAAATATTATTTGCCATGGGTAAAACGCAAGATCAGGAATCCAGAGTGTAACAACAGTTTCATTGATATTGTAAGTATGAATAGGCGGCCAAATTTTAAGATACATATAGAAAAGATTATGATATTGAGATAATTGCAACAGTAAGATACGGTAATATGGAAATAAATAATGAATACTCGATTGCAGAAAAGAAACAATCATATGCTTTTATAGTAAATAAGGATTGAAAACTTAGTATTAGGTAGTATGACTACTTATAATTATCTGTACATAATTAATAGTGTGCTATCATACTGACCGCCTCTTTAAAATTAAACAACTGCAATTGTACACAAATAACTATCGTAAAAAATAATACAGAGGAAATGAGAAGTTATAATCATCAATCAAATTCATACAAATAACTTTTATTAAAAACTGATTCACCATGTAGCTGTCAAGACAACACGTAGAACGAAAACTCATAGCACCTAGTGCATTATCTACAAACTACGGTATAGAACCTTATGACATAAGCCAGTACTAAATCCATGTTATAACAAGTATAAAGAATATCGAAGATTAAGTAAAGCAATCTCAAAAAACTACATGAAGAAAAAACAGATATGTTGACACCAAAAGTAAGTTAGGTTAAGGATATAAACTAAATAATTTTCAATAAAGCAGTGAATCTAAAAGAGACCTAATACCAAGGATGAAAAAATGACATGTAAAATTTATATAAAACTATAAAATATAACTAATATAGAAATATAAGAATATATTCAATATATTAATAATGAACTGAAAACTATAATTTATTGTTTATTTCATTTTTAGATTCAAATGAGGAATTCTTGTATAAGTTTAGTTTTGGTGTATCCAATTGTCTATTAATGTTATTGTTCACTAACGTAATAAAGATCATTCCAGAGAATTCACGCCTATGATTATTCGGTTTCCAATCAAGAATTACCACTTCCTTAAAGTCAAAGCCCTGCGGACATTGTATAGAATAGGCGTATAAAGCAGACCTTTTGTCCCCGTATCTAATGCACCGTTTATGTTTATGCAGATGCAAGCGTAAGTGCCTCTTAGTTTGGCCGATATAACGCATTCCACACCCACATGATATTATGTAGACAATGCCACTCATATCAAATTTACTTATTGAGTCATTTCCTAACCTAGCAACTTCAGACAAGTTTCCAGAACTTGTGTAAACAACACGTATATTATGTGTGGACAATGCTTTGCGAAGAATAGTAATAAGGCACAATAAGAAGCACACATTCGTCCAGAGTTGCTCGAATAGAAGAATGAAAATCAACTCTTGGATTGCATTCCTAATAATTTAGAATGCGAAGTTCGAGGGAACTGTTTTTTTTTTGTCTGTTAACAAAACTTATTGAAACTTTTATGCATCTGTTTATAAAAAAAGTAGGATAAGTATTATTGGCAAGAATCTTATGAGATACTATAATACATTTAGATCCAAGAGATAAATCTGCAAATTTAAGGGCTTTGTAAATCAAGCAGTCAATGATAGCAATCTTTTGACATTTTAGGTTATGTGAAAAAAGTTGAGTAATCTACCTAAAGCTGAGGGTTTTTGTATAAGTCTATTCTGCTGATGAGATTCAGAAAACTACTAATACAAGTATCTGAACATTAGATTAAACATTTAACTTTATTCTTAACTGCAAACTGTACATATGGCTAGAAACTATTGAAATGTTGAAAACCTTATTTATTTGATCAGTTTTTATGACTAATAAGCAATCATATGCATATCTCAAGTATAGTAAGACGGAGCCCCAGCACTCATCTAAATCTGAACTCTCCAGAGATTCAAAAATGCCTTCCACAAACCCAAGAGTGCGACCCCCCCCCTTGTAAGTACCACAGGACTGTCTGTAACCGTTGCCATCAAGAGAGAAATAGTTAAAATTAATAAGGAAATCATTTTTACCTAGAAACTACATTGTGCCAAGAGCAAAAAGGTTAATAAAAATATTCTATATTATCAGTCGTCACTTGATAAAGATCCATATCAGATTAAATAAAAAAGTAGACTTATTATGTACTGTCAATCTTCACTTTATTCGATAAAAACGTGTAACAGCTGTTTCGGTATCACAGTACCTTCATCAGATGTACATCAAGACTTAATAATATACAGCGCTCACTCAAGAACATACACGTTGCGCCGTGGTCAACAATCAGATAACAGGGGCTATACACATACATACGTTCACATATTCATACGTACACACATAAATTCATACAGTTCATGTATAGTTAATAATACTGGTCATTCTAAATCTAAATTAAGTAGAGGTGAATTATTCAAATTTAACATGTCATTCAATAAGATATAAGAGTCTTTTTATTTATGAATTTCTAGTGCTTCTAATGCATTTAATTTTAATCCTTTGTTACATGTGTGTAAAATCTTAAAATTGTTATTGTAAATATGATAACATTCAAGAATGTGATTGGCATTACTAGAAGTATCTAGTTGTTTGTCGTAGGCATTTTCGTGTTCTTTGAGTCTGATCTTGAAAGCTCTACCTGTCTGTCCTCTATATTTCTTATCACAAGGACCACAACTAAGTTCGTGAATACCTAATTTGCTTTCTTTTTCCGTCTGATCTTAATTATTTTTGATGATAGTTTGTAAAGTTTTGTTTAATTTAAAAGGTTTGTTTATATTGTACTTCCTAAAGTGTTGTTTAATCTTTTCTGACAATTTGCCTACGTAAGTCATTACATGATACAGTGCAGTTTCTCTTGCGGACTGAGGGAAAACTTTGTTCATAGCTTTTTTATACTGTATATTGTTAATTTACTTGTCGACAATACTGTATTCATAGCCATTAATGTGAGCTATTTGTTTAATTATTTGTAATTCTTTAGTATAGTTCTCAGAGTTTAAAGGTATGGAAAGGAGTCTGTGAATATAACTATTGAATGCAGACATTTTATGCGAGTACGGATGAATAGAATTTTTATGTATTGTGGAATCTGTGTGGGTAGGTTTATGGAAAATACTACACTCTAGTCGATCGTGAATTCTATGTATTGTTAAATCTAAAAAATTAATTCTATTGTTGTTTTCTTGTTCCATAGTGAATTTAATATTTTTATGTAATGTATTGATATGTTTGAAAAATAAATTTAGTTGCCTTTTTGTACCAGTCCAACAACAAATTACGTCATCTACGTACCGATACCAAAAGAGCAAATTTTTACTAAGACCATGTTCCATAATTTTATTTTCTAAGTTATTCATAAAACTCTGCTAAGAGCGGACTTATGGGATCACCCATAGCCCAAGCACTATCAGGGGTAATTAGAAGATGGCTAGTGGAAGATAGAAGGAAAGCATACAACAAAAGAGACGTTGTGAGTGTTTACCTTAAAGTGTTCGTACTGAACTTTTATCCAAACTCCATAACATTGAATTTACGGCACTTGACAGTGATGTAAGAGTGAAAATAGATTTTATCATTTCGAAAAAGTACATAAAACAAAAAAATAAAGTCAATAGACTGAAATATTTTAAGAGCATAAACACATCTTACACAGACACTAACACTAATAATGAACATAGATATTCTGACCACAAATTTTTCAATAGATTCGTTAATTTGTCAAACACTAATTTTTCAGAAAAACAAACTGCTCTACTAGAGAAAAGTTTTAAGTTTAATTTTAATGTACAAAATTTTAAAAAAGCAAAAGAACTTATAGCTGTCGAATGTGAAACTATACGTAACAACAAAAGACTTTTACCAAACAATTTAGTCAATAATTTGAACAAAGAGAAATATTTGTTAGCTAGTTTAATAAAAGGAATTTCAAATTTCGAGATGAAAAACTATCAGAAAATAGCCATTAGTATTAGAAACAAGTTAAAAGATAATAATATTATTGTAACTCAAGCGGACAAAGGAAATACAGTTATAGCTATAGATAAGCATCACTATGCCTCGAAAACCTTTGAATTTATAAATTCTGGTCATTTTCAAGAACAGAAAAAAGATCCTACACATAAATTCTAACAAAACGTTATAACTCTACATAAAAACCTAACCATTCTATCAAATCTTCCGTACTATGCAATTGTCCAGATGAATCATCAGCCACCAAAACTATACTCTTTAATTAAACTACACAAAAACAATATGCCTATTAAACCAGTTGTCTCATTCAATAGTTTCCCATCGTGTGAAGTATCAAAAAAGTTAATTAAATTAATTACATATAATACTAAATTCACATCCACCTACAGGATACGAAATTCCATACAACTTATAGATATTTAAAAAAATCAACAACTACCCGAAAATTCGACTGTGATTTCATTAGATGTAAAAATCTCTTTCAAAGCGTATCAGTATTAGAAGTAAAAAACATTATTAAAAATTTACTTAGTAGATCCACTACTAGCCAAATATTTTCAGAAGAAATTTTTACACATCCTTGACGTCTGCTTGAAACAAAACTATTTTCAATTCCAAAACTGAATATTTTTAGCTAAAGATGGCCTTACAATAGGTGATCCCGCAAGTCTACTCTTAACAGAGATTTTTATGAATGACTTAGAAAATAAAATTATGGAACATGGTCTAGGTAAAAATTTGCTCTTTTGGTATCGGTACGTAGATGACGTAATTTGTTGTTGGACTGGTACAAAAAGGCAACTAAATTTATTTTTCAAACATATTAATACATTACATAAAAATATTAAATTCACTATGGAACAAGAAAACAACAATAGAATTAATTTTTTAGATTTTACAATACATAGAATTCACGATCGACTAGAGTATAGTATTTTCCATAAATCTACCCACACAGATTCCGCAATACATCAAAATTCTATTCATCCGTACTCGCATAAAATGTCTGCCTTCAATAGTTATATTCACCGACTCCTTTCCATACCTTTAAACTCTGAGAACTATACTAAAGAATTACAAATAATTAAACAAATAGCTCACAATAATGGCTATGATTCCAACAAAATAATTAAAAACATACAGTATAAAAAAGCTATAAACAAAGTTTTCCCTCAGTCCACAAGAGAAACTGCACCGTATCATATAATTACTTACGTAGGCAAATTGTCAGAAAAGATTAAACAACACTTGAAGAAGTGCAATATAAACATAGCTTCTAAATCAAACAAAACTTTATAAACTATCATCAAAAATAATATAGATCAGTCGGAAAAAGAAAACAAATCAGGTATTTACGAACTTAGTTGTGGTTCTTAGGATAAGAAAAATAGAGGACCGACAGATAGAGCTTTTAAGTTCAGACTCAAGGAACACGAAAATGCATACGAAAAACAACTAGATACTTCTTGTTATGCCAATCACATTCTTACATGTAATTATATTTACAATAACAATTTTAAAATCTTACACACATGTAACAAAGGATTAAAATTAGATGCATTAGAAGCACTAGAAATTAACAAATTAAAAGACTCTAGTATCTTATTGAATGACATGTTAAATTTAAATAATTCGCCTCTACTTAATTTAGATTTAAAATGACCAGTATTATTGACTATACACGAACTGTATGCATTTATGTGTGTACGTATAAATGTGTGAATGTATGTATGTGTATAGCCCCTGTTCTCTGATCGTCGACCACGGCGCAACGTGTATCGACGGTTGGGTAAAAGACAGAGCCAACTGAGATACTTGGTGAAAAAGGAGCTAACTCGAAATTCGGGTTGAAAAAGCAGTCAACTCAGATTTGGCTTGAAAAAGGAGCCAACTCAGGCTCGGGTTGAAGAAGCAGTCAACTCGCGATGAGACGTAATTTTATGATCAGACTATGGACGTAAATTATTTTAAATGTTCTTCAAAAAATTTTTAAATATTTTTTTTATTTTTAAATGTCGTGTTAAATAAAAAAAAACTTATATTAACTAAACAAATGATTTTTTTTTGAACTGTAGCATGAACAGTTATTGTAATCTTTAATTTTTCTCTACTATTAATACACTAAATCTATGTCAATTCGGCGTGCTACTTCATAATATTATCATAAAATCTATGATATTCTTGTGGGATGACACCACTCTGGCACATATTCTTGGAAATCAACTACGTTTTTAAATACATTTAAATTGATTTCATTTAGACTAATAGAGCACACAATGAAATAATATAGTGCGCTCTATTACAACATGAATTATTTTTCTGAAATAATTTAGCAGCGAACCTAAAACCCTTACATTTTTTATGTTTGTTTTAGGTATTTAGCACAATATGATTTTAACAATTTTGAAAATAAATTTAAGAATGACTATGGTATTATTAAATCAGATTTGAGAGGCAAACTCAAGAACAGATAAAAAAAATAACGTATAGAAAGCACATAATTTAATAAGTGTAGTACGCTCTATTACAATAACATAAATTATTTTTCTGAACCATTGGATTAATGAAAAATCTTTGTTCATTTATATGTACAGGTAAACCTATATTGTGAATTTCAGGGCTACCACGACAAAACTTGATGAAAAAAAATTACTCCCGAGTTGGCTGCTCCTTCAACCCGAACCTGAGTTGGCTCGTTTTTCAAGCCAAATCTGAGTTGACTGCTTTTTCAACTTAAATTTCGAGTTGGCTCCTTTTTCACCAAGTATCTGAGTTGGCTTTGTCTTTTACCCAACCGTCGGTATGTTTTTGAGTGAGCGCTGTATATTATTAAGTCTTGATGTACTTCTGTCTGCCGAAGGTACTGTGATACCGAAACAGCTGTAACACGTTTTTAACGAATAAAGTGAAGATCGACAGTACAAAATAAGTCTACTTTTTCATTTAATTAGTTACTAAAAATGCTATTTTCACGAGAAATTTAATTTTCAATTAGGAAAAAAGGCAAGTTAGTGTACAGAGATAATTTTCTACAAACGGTAGTATTAACTGAAAAAGTCGAGTTGCCTTGACAATATCGTATTGGATGGAAAATTTCGATAACTTTTATTACTCGCATTTAATACTTACCCATCGATAAATTAGAGTAAATTTAATATTCTTACATACTATATGAGCAGGGCGTTGAACTGAAAAATCGTCGAAAAAGTATAAAATGTAGCAATTGAGAGGAGGAGTCGCCGAGACCTCGATGGCGAAATTGGTAACGCACTTTCCCGGTAAGAAAAGAGTTCCAGGTTCAAGTCCTGGTCAAGGTGGCACTTTTTTCAACTGATACGCATGACAATTTTCTACAAACGGTAGTTTTAACTGAAAAAGTCGAGTTGCCTTGACAATATCGTATTGGATGGGAAATGTCGATAAATTCAATTACTCGCATTTAATACTTACCCATCGATAAATTAGAGTAAATTCCAATATTCTTACATACCATATGACTGCCATTGAAGTTGAAAATATCAGGTATAAAAATCTCTACTGCATTAAAAAAGCCTCTGTCATACCATTTTCCAACAAGGCTCTTAACAGATGAACTCAGTTGAGAAAGAACTTATTTGTTATGAGTATCGTTCAATCAACTGTAATGTGAATCATCATACAAAATGACATTGACCTTACGTAAATATTCTTCTCTGTACATAACAACAGTAGCACCTCCCTTTTTAGCTTTAGTAACTAACAGTACAGCGTGATCTTTTAAAAATTTTTTTGTCAATTCAATATTGTTGAAAATTGTATTATTAAAGTAAGAGTTTCTAGAAGCATTAACTGTTTAGTTTTTTAAAAAATTAAGACGAAATTTGCTATTCGTATGGACCTTCTTATCAAGTTTGTTCAGTGTCAAAGTGCACTTCATAGATTTCACAAATTTAATGACACACTGAGAATCCGGAAAAAGTGCGAAATTCAATTTTACTCCTAGTTTGAAAGTGAAAATGGCAAAGTCTGGCAGGACAACATTTGTAAAGTTCTTCACAAAAGTATTGTTACGATCAACTTTTACACTACTACTACGGCGAAAATTTTTTTCTTGGCAGTTGTCTATTGATAAATCCTTATAAATATTATCAAAACGAACATTAGTTTATAACATTAAAAAACAATAAGACACACAAAAACTAAAAAAATTACACAAAAATTTCTTATTTGAAATTAAAAAAAAAAAAAATTAAATTATAGTTTTCAGTTCTTTATTGGTGCATTGTAACAATTTTTAAATTTTTATATTAATTATATTTTATGGTTTCATATAAATTTTACATGTCATTTTTACATCCTTTTGATGAGGTCTCTTTTAGGTTCACTGCTCTCTTGATATTTATTAATCTTATGTCTTTGATCTAACTTACTTTTTGCTCTGAACATGTCTCTTTTGACTTTATGTAATTTTTTGAGACTGATTTATTTGCTCTACGATATATGTTTCAATTATAATGATATGGATTGAGTACTGGCCTATGTCATAAGGTAATATTCCGTAGTTCGTAGATGAAGCTCTTGGCATCATAAGTGCCCGTTCTACGCGTTATCTTGGCACCTATACGATAAAGTAGTTTAAAAAAAGTTGTCTTAATAAATTTAATAGATAATTATAATTTCTTATTTTTTCTATGTTATTATTTACGATGATTATTTATGTACAATTACAGTTTTTTCATACTGAAGAGGCCACTGGCATGATAACAAAATATTGATTCTGTATACATATTTGTTTAAATAAATAGTCATGCTCCATAATACTTAGTTTTTACTCCTGATTCATTATTTAATATGATGAAGAAGCAAGTAGAAGGTGTTCATAGATACGTGTAAATTATATGTTTTATATGAAAGAGATGTAGGAAACGTAGAATACATAATTAATGGACTCGAGGTTATTATGAAATGGAAAGAAAATTGAGTTAATATAAAGAGAGTGACGATTCAATATGTGTATAGTGAACTAGGAGTTTGCGAAAGAGTGGAGCTTTTGATGGGATACGAAAGCGCATGTAGAAAATTATTAAAAAGTAAAAAGACAATGTTGTTAAGTTTGGAAGGAGTAGATGTGGGATGCAGTGTGTGTAAGACCGTATTAAAAGGCAGACAGGCTAAAGTAAGGTAAGAGAATGTATGGTATGTTAAAATTAAAAAGTATTTTTTTTTATGTGTGTCCAGATAAGTAAATATATTAATAAGTACATAAGTATATACTAAATATTAAAATTAAACAATTTGGTTATTACGTATCAATGCGTGCTTGGCTACGAGCAAATTTTACCAATAAGTTATACAAAAGAACCATTTAGAGATGTTAATTTCTGCTGCTTGCTCGCCTCCCAACAACTTTTATTAATTAACTAAACAGAAAAACAGTTGAGTTGCTAATCACTGATGCTTGTTCGGCTAATGGCTAACTTATCCAAAAATACATATTGTTACATAGACTAAAAAATAATTGGGTTAATTTTTGCTAATTCTTGCTCACTTCAGGGTATATTTTATCAATACGTAATACTTAAAAACAGTGAGGCTGTTAATAGCCATGGCTTGCTTAGCCAAAAATGTATTAGGTTATCTTATTATATTAAAAATTTATTGGCTTGCTGATTTCCGATGCATACTTGCGTGAGGGCAAATTTAATTTCTGAAAAATAGTAATAAATTGTTGGGATGCTTGCTTACTTAAGAGCACATTTTATCGATAAATAATACGAAAAACATTTAGATTACTAATTCTTGCTTGCTTTAGCTATATTTTATTCATACATGATATGTAAAAACAGTCAGACTGATACTAGCCGACGTTTGTTCACCCAAGGATGTATTTTGTTAATTTATTAAACAAAACAATTAATCATAGATGCTTACTAACATAAGGTCAAATTTTATTCAAACGTCGTGGTAAAAAACTGTTGGGTGAATCGTCAATGCTTGCTCCCCCGAAGATAGAATTTATCTACTAACTATACTTAAACACAGTTAAGTTGCTAAGCTCACCTAAGGGTACATTCTATAATTAGAAGATACTTAAAAACAGAAGGCTAGTTGATCACTAATAAGGGCACGCTTGAGGGCACATTTTATGAATAAATAACACTAAAAACAGTTGACTTGCTAATCACCGAAACATGCTTGCCTAAGAGCACGTTCCATAAAATATTAAGAAAAAAAAATTAATTTTTTTGTAAATCCAAAAAAAAACCAATATTTTAACTACGTAAAATTTTTTTTTAAATAAATAGCTGACTATCGTATCTGTTACTGATTAAAGATATACAATTTGTAGTTAAATTGCTTTTTATTCGCGTTTTAAACTGCATTTAAATCTTACGTAAATAAGAGTTGTATCTTTTTGCTTTTTGCCTGACGACTCGTGCTTGTTTTTATGGGAACGTGTGAGCTATTCTCCTTTCTTATCGAATGTACTAGCTATGCCACTTTTTGGTTGCAAATAGGAGCTCTCTCTTCTTTTATCCAAACGCGTGAGCAGTGTTCTTATTCTTCCAACCGAAATTGTGCTTCTTATTAGCTCTTGAGTTATGTTTATTTTAATGAGGGCTTATAAGTTGCGCTTTTTTACGCACGGGCCGCTGATGTACGTTAATATTGTATAACACACGGAGGGAAATAAAACATATCAAATCGCACGCAGTCAACATAAGCATGAGAGATTTTTTTTTTTCTTACGTAAATTATTTAATATTTTTCACCAATCCTGCCATAGAGAATACAATTTTCTTTTAACGACTTGTTGTAAAAAAATCTACTTTATTTGTTTTTTTCTAGAGAAAGGAATTTTATCTGGGAAATGGGAAGGGAAAACAGGAAAAATTGTTAATTATTTTGATCAGAATTTTGATAGCTAATACTTTCTTGCGGTCACAACTACAATCATTATATTTTTAAACATGTTGTCTAAATTGTACGATTAGAATAGAGCACGAATACACTGTTATGGAATAACGCATTAGTGTATGTTTTTGTGTGTACACGTTATTAAAATTTTTTGGGATTTCACTGAACTAATTTTGAGTAAATTTGGTCTCATATGTTTTTAGATGTTTATTAACTATCAGAATTTTTTGCCCATGACATATTGAATCAATATTTTGATATTGACTTCCTCATAGCTCATTTCTTAATTTTTACCATGAGATACTTTACGTTAAAAAATCCATAAGATCCTTTAATTATTTATACTATGTTGTACTTCTTAGAATAAACAAACTTCTTTAACCATGTACTTATATACTCATAAAAACTTATGTAATGTATGTAATTTTTGATACCTCAGGATGACTTGACAAGTCTTGTTACCTTTGATTAATTGTATTATTCGCAGATTTTGGAGTAAAGTTATAATGAAACGAGTAAGAAAAAAAAGTTGTAATGTACCGTTTCCACATTATGTCACTGAATTTGAAAATAATATGAAAATGGCTTTTGCTCTGAAATAAGGTACAAAAAAATTCAATTAATTTTGTTTAATATTTCATAGGTGATCCAATTCAGAAGTTACCAGTATTTCACCTTAAAAAAAAAAAAATAATAAATAAAAGAGCATTTAAGAAATTAAAATAACTATCAATTTTTTTTGAGCGCTATACACTGATATCTCTTGAAGATCGCCATATTTTATGACATCTCAACAATAAAAGAGATAAACGCTTGTAACCAGCGTTTCTTTAAAACTTCAAATGATTGTTCGAAGAAAAATTACGATCAATACATTGTAAAAAAGTTAAAAAATCAGTACATAAATTTTACATTTGAAATTCAAAAAGCTTGGGAGAGGTCATGTTAACACTGGAATTGTTAGTTTAAAATATATCTCTTAGCTGCTAGGATTTAGTGTAGCAAGTCTTAAATTTTTTATTCACAAAGACAAAGACTATTTGTAGCTATTATAAAATAGTAATTAAATAAAATTAAAATTGATGTAATATGTAAAAAATGGAAGAAAATGTAGAAGTAGTAGAGCTTTTGACCTTAAAATAGACATTTATTTTTATCTTTAGCATCAACAAAAATTTTCCATTGCTTTGTTTTATATTTTTCGGTTATTTGAATTCCCTAATAATAATAATTAATTTTTGGTTGTTAATAAAAAATCATCACTATTTTTAAATAAAAACGTACCTTTTCTGGTTATTGCAACAAAATGCATCGTAATTTTTTTCGTCCCAAAAAAACACTCTCTAATTCTTTTCGTCGCAACCAAGAGCGATATGATTACTTCCATCGCAACGAAGAGCACTGTAATCAATTTCGTCACAACCAAGAGCTCTATATTTGCGTTTGTTGCAACAAACAGAGATGTAACTCTTTTCATTGCAACCAAGAAAGCTATTGTTATTTTCATTGCAATGAAGTTTTAAGATTATTTTCATTGCGAGCAATAATACTGTAATACTTTTCGTCACACCCTATAGCAGTGTGATTGATTTGGTTCAAGCAGTGCGTTGGGATAGTCTGAGACATATCTGAGTTGGGATGGTTTGCGATTGAGGTGTCAAAATGTCTACCTATCGAGTTTGCTAGAAACGTGCATAAAAAATGTAGCGTACAAAAATTTTTTGCATGGTTTTTATTTTTAGGAAACAGTTAAAAAAATTTAATTTATTTTAAATAAGTTGAAGAAGGGGTATTTTTAACTTTATCTTGTAAGGGAGTCATGGAGGGTAACTGAGGTCAGTAGGGTTGCAGTGTAGGGAGCTGAAGAGTTATGTAGAATGCTCCTCATAAAAAACTATACAGAGATATTTATATGTATTTATACTGTCTTTGTCACCTAACGCGTTCTACACACTCAACCCCACTAACAGATTATGCTTTCATCATAATCATCTTTAACTAAGTTTTTCATTTTTTATTTTCTTAACGATGAAAAATGACAAAGAAGATTATTTGGCAGGCAAATAAATTTGTATTTAAGTATTTTAAACAATTTATGCTACAAGAAGTTGCTCTAAATTTTATATTTTTGAATACGTAATGTTGTAGTGTTATATAAATTGTAAAGTTCTTGATTACAATTATAGTAAAAGATAACAGAAAAATCTTAAAGCATTAGAAATACATGTTCAAAAATGATGAGAAAGAGCATTTATTTTAAATAAACTTTTTTTCTTGAAATCACAAATAAAAAAATTCAAGTGCCTAACGTTGTATGCGCTAAGAACTCGCAAAACTTCGAACCTTCTAGTATTACAGACATTGAAAAAAATTCTATGTAAAAAGTGGCTGTGAACCTCAAAATCCTTTAAAAAGAATTCCATACATCTTAGCAAATATCAGAAAATCTAGAAAATCTTGCAACTCAACATTCAAATGACCTGCCTTATCACAATATATTGTGAGGGGCTATTGGAGAAGAAGCTTTGGCCAGATTTAGAAGTACTCGAAAATTTACGTAAAAAAATACGTAGCCACTAAATACCCTGAATTATTTAGTGGAGCTGTAAGGGACCTCTGACTAGATTTGGAAGACTACATGGCTTTACTTGGAAGTAAAATTAAAGATGAAAAATAAATAATTTACAACAAAAACAGTTAAAAAACAACAGTATAATTGAGGTGGGGCTGCAGGAGAAAAAAAGGAGCTGCAATAGGGCTTACAATAAATGAAAATTGTTTAAAACATAAAAATTGAGCGAATACGTCCGTAAATAGCAGGGAGCTGCAGAGGCCATAAAATTCTCATTCCTTAGGATATATACGTATTTATGTATTTTCTAGTAAAGTTCTCCACGAGCTTCACGCCCTATTTCTCAAGTACGGACGAGAAATTTTTTTTGCTTTGTTACTATTTATGCACTTGCCTCGTTCTTTTCTATTTTTCTACTTAAAACGTAGGATAAAATAGACAGAAGTATATTGTACTTGAGAAAAACTACGTAAAATAAATAAAAACGTAACATTATCACTAGTTTCATTAATAATTATTATAAGTATAGAAATAATCAAATACAAATAGTTGGCAGTGCAAAAAAATATTAAAAACTTTAAAAAAAATTGTTTCTACAGAAGGATAAATAAGGAAGAACAATAACCACATGCACAGACAAAAACGTAGTATTATCGTATATTTAAATAAAAAGTAAGTGTTCGTAAATTGCACTACGTCATACTAATTTCCCAAGGTGAAAATTTTTATTTTGATAAAAAATGTTACTCAGTTAAAAAAAAAAAAAAAAATTATTAGAAAACATTTTAAATGATACAGAAATTATAGTTTTTAAAAGTTTTCGTTATCTCATCTATTAAGGAAGTTCTATCGGTTACAGAATTAACAATGAGAAATTAATGTAAATTTATCTACTAATCAATGGCATGAGGCATAAGGGTTCCTAGGAGCCAAGTAATTAACATTTAAATTTAGCTAACTTCTACGTGCAGGCTTATGAGCTGTCGTCTTTTTTAACACTTCTGCTGCATTTACCTCGCTTATTAACAATGAATTTTCGATGAAAATTTTTCAATAATAAAAAAATATCTTATGATCGTATTGAATTTTATTGAACATCTTAAAGGTCCTTTTGAGAGAAGAAATTAATAAGCGTGGTAAAAACTACAAAAAATTATGTTGTCACAGAAGAGCGAACAACACAGATGACAAACAAAACTATAGAGAGCATAGCATGGACTACAGCAGAGAATTGAACCTCTTTAAGAAGTTCTATTACCATTTTGAAAGCTGAGTTATTGCATTCAGGTTCAAATTCATGGTAAAATAAGACTCAATAAATCTGCAGTTGAAATATCGAGATAAACGAAAACTTATTTACAATTTTAAATGCACACATGGTTTTTCAAGAGCCTTCTAAATTTAGTACTAAAAGTTGTGACTTTTTTAAGCTGATTTCGGCTGCATATGATTAGGACTGAAGATGTATAGTTAAAACTTTTAATTTTTTCCCAAAACTTGCAAGTCGAAGGTTATTTAGCGAAAGACCGAAATAAAAAGTATTGAAAGTTCAAGCCGTACGTTAATCGCATTTAAGAGGTACAAAGAAAGAGAGCTAATTATCTTAATAAACTAGTTTTTAGAAGTTTTTTGCTTATGCGTGATAAACAAAACATAATATTGAGCACTATTTGAGTATTTAAAATTTTCCCCAATGCATATACATACATAGTTTAAACCTGTATTAAATCTTATTTTTATATAATAACAAGTCACACGGGAGCGCGACAAAGTAAGTTTGAAAAAGCAGACAAAGCTTTGGCGACCACACTACTATTTACTTCAGATTTGCATACTCGAATTTTCAAATAGCGAAAAATAAGTATTTTTTCCGGTATTCTTGACGTATTTTGTTTTAATTTGGTTTCTTTTATCCTACTTCACAGCTTTACCGAAAAATAAAGGTCAGAAACTTTTTGTAACAACGGAAACGAGGCATGTGTATCTCAAAATGCTCAAATTCATTTCCCAAATTTTCCTTGGCTCGGCCTTTACGGAAAGTGGTCTTATCGTTAAGTTAGCTGCAAGCCAAATTTTTCTTATGTATAACTGGGATAGACATGTTCTTAAAACAAAGCCGAGCTGCCAACAGTGTGATATTTGCTTCAGGTATTTATATCACAGTAGATAGCACGCAGGGTTGGGAGTTCTCTGTGGCTAAGATGGAAGGGCTAGCTTCCTGCCTGGAGGGTTCGGGTTCAAGACTCCGCTCCATCACTCCTTCCCGGGTAACTCTGTAGTATTTTTTTATGACCTATAATTACTAGAATATCATATAAGTAGGCAACTGCTACAATGCTTTTTACCGTGGCATGCGGATTTGCAGATAATAGTAAAGAACAAAGATGCCTCAGAAAGGGGGGGGAAGACTCTCTCATCATAAAATCTTCTCATAAACGATAGTATCAATATAATCTGATCGATAGGACAGAAAACTACTTATTTTCCAGAGTGCCCTGAATAACAAGCTGTAAACTTAAGCCTCATTTAACTCAGCGATGTGAGTAGTTAGTAATCATACATTACTAATCAACGTTTTAAGTCTAATAAAATGAGAAATCGTTCAATACAAAAAATTTTTAAGTAACTTGTACATCACTTCTACGGTTTTCGTACGTATTCTCATAATAACCATTTATTGTGATAATTACTGAGTTACTGGGAAACTATTATTTGAAACGTTTGGATTCTATCATACGTAGAAAAAAAGTACAAATGAAAGATAGTTGAATAAATAACACATTTGGGATTTAAAATGCGAATAATTACTCATTATTTTTTAGTTTAGTTTGATTCACGTAATTAGCTTTAAAAAAAAAATATCGATTATTTGCATGTATAAAGTACATTTATTTGCGTCTTAAGTGGTGTGGAAAATATATGAAAATATGTTTTTAAAAGTCAATATTTATGTATATCTAAGATCGTTGGAGGGCAATGAGATGTCTTCATAAAAATTTATATAAGTCAGAGTAATAAAGAGAGGCGTTGGCTCAGTATTAAGCGTGCTTGTTACTGATACAACGCTGTTCTAGGGGTCGTATGTTCGATTCCCAGTGAATGCAGATTTTTTCAAAAACTGTTTTTCATCGGAAAAAGTTCCTATGTAACCCCAGCTGTTTCGGGGCAGGTTTTTCCGTGGAATTTTCTTTCAGAGTAATTCCAGGGTTTTTTCCTTGCCCCACAGGTCTTCGGGTCTGGGGAAATGCAAAATAGTGTTCGGGCTATAGGTAGGAGTTAGCGGATCCGATGCACCAGGTAGCGATCGCCGGACATCCTGAAATGAAAGTCCTCTCCGGGAAAAGGCCACACAGTGGCGAGTGGACTCGATGCACCATTGGTGCTGAGAATGTCAGCTTAACTGAAAAGGTGCTTCATTGGAGAAACTCGCACTGTACCCATGGATTAGGTATAAAATCAGTAAAAGGGTTGAAATGGGTTCCACGATACACCCCCGCACACAGGTGGTGAGTGAGTGGCCCCAGCGACTAGGCCAGTCCGCTGCCACGGTAACTCGAAAAAAAAAAGTCAGAGTAATGTAAACGACATCCACATATATTTATCATGTTATTAATATATATAATACCAGAAAAAAATGTAGACTAACACTATATGAGGTCCCTCAGATTAACAAACTCAGCATAGACGGCGTACTGCAGCTAAGAGAAAAATGGCGAAAATGGCGTCACATTGGTAAAAATGAATTATTCGTGATTTCCTGATGTTAGCGTAATAGACATGCTGTCACATAATTAAGCCCACGTTACCCTATACTGTCATCGCTTATAGTGATCGTATATCAGTGACGCCACTTTTTTGGTAAGGTTTAAGTTAGATCCCACAAAAATGGTGTGGAGACTCTAGGGGGGGGGGGGGGGCGGTGAGTGGTCACGAAAAGTTTTGCGAGGTAAAGGCGGGGGTATGAGAGGGTCACTAGGAGACTGTGAAAAGGTTGTGAAGAGCGATGGGGGTCTTGACAAAAAGTAAGCTAAGCTGAAATAAGGGAAAAAATTTTATCTTCTTAAAGACATACTTTTACCTTCTTGTATGGGGGCTGGTTGGGGTTAATGGGGGTCTCTACAGAGCTGTGGGGGTTCGTGAGGAATTCCCTACATAAACAACTACATAACTTAAGAAGATATTAATTTATAAGTTTTCTGACTTATGCTCACACTCTACAAACAAAAAGCTTTTTTACACAGACATTTATTGGCTTATGATAACTGTCTGCATAAGTTTTGAATGTTACGAATACGTATATCTTAAAAGCACATAGATTCTGCAAAAATCAGTGTTTATGTATACGCACATGATTGTGTGCGCGCGTGCATTTATAGACAGTAATTTATCGCATAATGCACATAATCGCAGGGACTGAATGCATACGTACAATTGTATCCCTATCATACTCCTCAGAACTTTTTTTCTCAATATTTACTAATGTTCTAGTATAATTCGTACAGATATTGATATATTAAAACTATTCGTTTTCATAAGTTACTTTACACAGCACTATTAAACTATGAACTATTACAACTATTTTGTTTTTGTACAAATTGTAGCAATGAATTACTAGATAAATTTATGATTGTTACTTAGGTCTTCTTTTAAAAGCCAGCCTGTATCTCATTCATGGAGATTCGAGAGAAAAGTTTAAAATGTAGAATCGTGTCAAAAAAAAGGTTCATTACATTTAAGCACACTAGAGGTGCACTCAAGCTTTTAAAATTTTTTATTGTGGCCATTTTCGAGAAAAAATTGTTGATTTAACACGATTTCTACTTATAGAACAAAGTAAGTTGCCCTTTCAATTGATATAAAGGTACACTTTTACAATAAAAATGTGTTAAAACAAAAACTATTATTCTCATAGATACCTTTGTACAAAAGAAAGATGTTTGACAAAAAAAATCAAACCTTGCCCGGCATTTTAAAAAAAACAAACCAGGGGGGATAAATGGGTCATGGGACCCACGGTAAGAACGAAGTTCTTTAAACATGACATGAGTATAAAAACACAATTTCTAAGGTAACAAGGGGATCGCCAGACCCGTAGGAAAAACGAAGCTCTATAAACGTTAGTACTGCATTCATGTAGTTCACTAAACAAAAACTTAAAAAACGAATAAAAAAAAAAAAAATAGTTCAGTACTCACGATGGTTGAACTTCATGAGAACGTCATGCATAAATACAGTACTTACGAAATTTAACCATTGTGAGTACTGAACTATTTTTTTTTTAATTCGTTTTTCAAGTTTCTGTTTAGTGAACTACATGAATGCAGTACTAACGTTTACAGAGCTTCGTTCTTCTTACAGGTCTGGCGACCCCCTCGTTACCTGAGAAATTGTGTTTTTATACTCATGTCATGTTTGAAGAACTTCGTTCTTACCGGGGGTCCCATGACCCATTTATCCCCCCTGGTTTGTTGTTTTGATTCTCTTTATATTTTATCCATTTATTTAATTTTTTGTTTTGATTTCTTGTTTAATTTCATTTTATTTAATTTCCTTTTTTTCATTTCTTTTTTTTCATATTTAATTTTATTACTTTTTTTTTAATTCTTTTGTATTTCCTTTATTTTATTTCTTTGTTTATTTTTCTTT
The DNA here is from genome assembly GCF_036245765.1 of Copidosoma floridanum. Lineage (NCBI taxonomy): Eukaryota > Metazoa > Arthropoda > Insecta > Hymenoptera > Encyrtidae > Copidosoma > Copidosoma floridanum. The sequence continues at coordinate 3,724,984 of NW_028321899.1, forward strand.
TTAATCTTATATTTTTCGTTCCCTTTTTTTGTTTTTGTCATTTCTCGTTTTTTTTCATGTTTCATTTCATTTCATTTTATTACTTTTTAATATTACATTTTATTTGTTCATATTTCATTTCATTTCATTATTATTTTTTTTCATATTTCATTTCTTTTATTTTCATATTCAATTTCATGACTTTTTTTTTTTTTTTTTTTTTTTAAACAAATACATAATTTATCATGAATTGAATGTATTATCAGTGAATGCATATAAAAATGGAATATTATAGTTACGAAGCACACGATAAGCACAAGAAACCGAGTTTCTATAGTCGGCAGCGCTCGTAGCAAAGTGGGTAAGGTACTGGACTCATATGCAGGAGGTTGAGTGTTCAAATCTCTTTATTTTTTTTTTTTTTTTAGATTTTTAGAATTGTAAAAGAAAAAAATTCAAAGTCAAATAAAAATTGTTGTGAGAAAACAAAATTAAAATTTGTTTAAAAATTAATTGCTTGGCAAAGGTGTGCAGAATAGTAACACGGCAAGGTTGGCAGATATACACATATAGTGGGGGGAGGGGAAGTGTGTAGTGAACAGTAGGTGAGGGGAACGGGGTAAGGGGGGAAACTTGAGAGGAAGAGACTTCGGGTAAACCACTCCGTTTCAAAAAAAAAAATCTGTTGGTTTTAAAATTCCAGCGCCCCGAGTACGCGACATTAAGAACTTCGTTCTAAAAATATATGATTACAATAGTACAAGTACAATAATACAAGTTCTGACAGTGCAAGGGGAGATGTGTGGTAAAGAAGGCCCAGCTGTGGGGGCAAAGTGGACTTTTTCAGCTTATTTGTGTCAAACGAAAATTATTGAATATTTTTTTTGTACAACTAATAAATTTTTATTCTACTTTGACTTTCAGACCAGAAACACATTTTACATGTTATGTTATTATACCCATGAAAATACTTTTTAACAAAACAAAAAGGTTATGTAAGTTTGATGTATTGAGTTAATATCCTGTACGGAATTTTTTTAACCTTTATATTCTGGCCATTAATACTATTCTTCCTAATGAATCCATATCTTAGAAAAGTTTCAAGATCAAAATGTAAAAACGGTTAAGCTTTTTTTTTCGGTGCAACATACATTTCTAATGACACTCGTAGTATAATACTGTTCAGCACTCGTACTTGAACAAAATTAAACTAAGGAATATTTATTTTTGATGGGTACTTCATGCAAACCTTACATTAAATACTTATTAAATACTTTAATGCCCTGCTATGTCCATAGTGTATCAAAATGTTCGGGTAAAATTTAATATTACTTAGCTTGATTTTGTTAAAGTACGAGAATCAAACAGTATTATTCTATGTGTCATGAAAAATGTATGTTGTAGCAAAAAAAGCTTTACCTTTCTTACATTTTGATTTCAGAACTTTTCAAGGCTATGAATTTATTGAGAAGAATACTATTCATTGCTAGTGTAAAGGCTTAAAAAATTTCTTTCTAAGTATGAACTGAATAAATTAAAATTAACTAACCGTTTTGTTTCATTAAAAGGTATATTTATGGGGATGTCATAACTTTTCAGAAAAACACCATTTTTTTATGTTTATTTAACAAAACTTAATTACATTAGATATCGCTCATACTTAAAGGTACTAAATAGATAGATCCAAAGTATGTACAAAATAGATACGATGATCTACAATGGTCCTACTAAATTTCTACTTAAATTTGCTTGTATAAAAATGTTTTAATTAAAAACAACGTCCAATGGTGGTACTGTCAAATTTTGAATTTATTAAAAAACAAAACGACGTTTCGGCCGTTTGGACAACGTCCCGGCCCTCATCAGGTACAAAAATCTATGAGTAATAAAATTCTTTGCAATACAAATTTAAGTAAAATATAATAAACGCAAATTAAGTTACATGTATAACATACCTCTGACTCTTACGAAAGGGATGTAAAATCGTAATGTAGTCAGAGTTTCAAGCTAAGTTGCTTTTATACCCTGCACATACACAAATGACATAGTACACGCACGTAATACAATCGAATAAGAATCGCAAGCAGTTCCTTGAGACGCACATAAACAGTTCATGTTTTCTTAATACTATGAATGAAAGGGGTCCTCGAATCATGTATATAAAGTTAGTCACCTTTCTTAATTGACATAACGAGAGACCTATAACAATCTTTCAATTTTTCTGTATCTTGTTGTCTGTTAATATTATTATTAAAGTAATGTATATTTAGCATTTCGGAAAAAAGGCGCTTTTTGTAATTTTGTTCTATGTCTAAAATTTTAATATTATCAAAATTAAAATTATGTGTGAATTCAATGCTGTGTTGTGATAGTACCGATGTATTCTTTTTTTTCTCGATGTCTCTTTTGTGTTCTGTCATTCTTAACTTTACAGCTCTCGATGTTTGACCAACATAACAGCGGTTGCAATTCGCACATGGTATGTGGTAAACAACATTTTTTTTATCGAGTGGCTCAGTTACATCTTTTCAAAGTGAAAAGATCGATGTTAATTTATTGTTTAAACTGTATATAAGACCAATGTGAAGCTTCTTACAATAATATTTAATAAGACTATGCAAGTGGGGAATATACGGTAATGATAAGATTAATTTATAATTATTTTTATTTCTGTTGCTATTGTCAATCGTATTCATGTTTTTCAAGGTATTTAATCTTTTTATTCTTATTCGATTGTATTACGTGCGTGTACTATGTCATTTGTGTATGTGCAGGGTATAAAAGCAACTTAGCTTGAAACTCTGACTACATTACGATTTTACATCCCTTTCGTAAGAGTCAGAGGTATGTTATACATGTAACTTAATTTCCGTTTATTATATTTTACTTAAATTTGTATTGCAAAGTATTTTATTACTCATAGATTTTTGTACCTGATGAGGGCCGGGACGTTGTCCAAACGGCCGAAACGTCGTTTTGTTTTTTAATAAATTCAAAATTTGACAGTACCACCATTGGACGTTGTTTTTAATTATTTACCAACTGTCATTGGACGTTTTATTTGAAAAATGTTTTAAGTATATAATTGTGTGCAGAGGTTGATTTGTAGAAGTAGTTCATGAATTCACTGAACAAAATAAATTTTCTAAAAAAATACACTTTCAGGAGTTGTATTTATCATGCTTTTTTTTCTTTTATCAAACTACATCATCATATAATTCTCAGCAATTTTTTTAGCAGGGTGCTGCGGAGGTATGAATCCACTGCGTCGGGGACGTCGACTGGAGTGTCCAGGATTAACTGAGTTTAGTTGTAGAGTTGTGAATAAATATGTGTACGGTTCTTTGAAAATGTTCACTAAGCTATGTATTGCAGTTTTTAGCATTTTGAAACGTTCCAAAAAAAAAATTTTTAATTATTGAAATTTTTACAATTTTAAAAATTTAAGGAAACCATTTATTATTTGTTAATAAACGCCTCGTGCAGACAAAAGCGAGTCAAATTTTTAACTAAAGACAACGTCAAAGATTATTAAATGTACTTTTACACATAGAGTTACACATCAATAGTATGATGGTATACATTTAGTAAGAAATAATAATATTCAATTTAAATTTACCATTTGCATACAATTGACACTTATCTCATATTACGGGGTTGGCACACATAGCACGAAGGCAGGATGATCCCCACTAGTATATGTTTTTCTATATTACGTAGTGATTTTGGAGGGTCATTCCACACATTCCTTCTCCATGCTTCTTAGCCGTCTACTAAATATGGTAAAATTCTACTTTAAACTTTATATTTATTAGGTTAAACTTTTGTGTGGCTCCTTTCCAACCCCTTTAGCCACCCACTCAATTTCAAGAAGCCCACTTTCAGCCACCCTTAGTAGCCTCTTTAAAATAAGATAAAATTCTATCAGTTTTTACCTTATTTTTGTTGGCTTAAAATTTTGTTTAGCCCTCTCCGTCTCCCTCACGCTTTTAGAACTAAATAACCAGATAACCTAATAAGCCTTCTCACAATTTTAAAGAACTCCCTTCAGCCACCCTTAAGCCAGATCTCATGTCACATAGAGTGCATATCATGTCATTTTTAATTAGATTACTTTTTGCACCCCCCCCCCCCCACTCCACAGCTTTACTTAAACTTTTTTAGAAACCTTCCTTAACGCCCTTACAATTCTTAAATAGATTGTCTGACCAACGCTCTAATATTTGTTTCAGCCCTTTTCAGCCACTTTCCACTACTCCTTTAACAATTACTTTATTTACATAATTTTTCAACACATTTTCACACCACTCTTTTGGATTTCATTTTCCTGCTATTCTTCATAAGTGTCATACTTCATATTTTCATACTTAACCAAAAAACAACGAATAATCTTATAGAATATTTGAACCATGAACCTCGCATGCAGCTCTATTTACCACGGAAAGATAGAAAATATGTTTCCCTCTCTTATTGAAATATGTCAAGCATTTCACTTAAGTTTACTTTTTGTCTTCAACCTAGATAATGCGCAACGTTCAATAAAAAAAGATTATATGCAATAAAAACTTAATGTAGTTTAAAAACTTAGGGTACATTTTATTAAAATACATATGTATTCTTGTTTTAATTAAATATTTTTTTATTTAGAATATAATTTTAAAAAATCAATGAGTAATTTAAAAAAAATTTTTTTTCATTAATCATGTTGTATTCTTGCTTGAAAGCAGAGAGAAGAGACTGGTGGTTAACTTATTTTACTCAACCTTTTGTTAGAAAGAGGTACTTGATTTTTTTTGTTTGATAATATCCTATTGCTGTGACAGATCTGCACAAAATGTCTGCACAGGAGAAACACAAAATGAACACGACCAACTGACTACCAAGCCGAGAGGTAGGAGAAAAAGAGCATCCCACCAAGGTACGATTACAGACTTGGCCAGTCGCCATGCGGCGGCAGCACTACGCATAGTTAAGGGAAAAAGCACTAACGTTCAATTGCCAACAGATAATATTTAATAAAACTAAACAGTATACCTAAAAATAGTATTTACGTAAAATACAGTATAATTTAGTTTCTTAATAACATTCAATAGTATAAAATTATTACAATAACCGACCTTATTTTGTCATGAAACAATACTCACGTAATAGTTTTAATACTTATTTCATTTAATTTCGATTAGCTAACATGAAAAAAATCTTTCCAAACAATTTTATCTATTTTTAAATTATTATAACATACTATTTGAATATGAATTCCATTTTCATTTTTGCATCTTAATAACGCAACGAATGAATGACCAAAACAGTAGTTTTTTCAAATGTAATCAAATGTTATTAAAACTTGGACATCGAGATTTATTTATAGTCATAAAAAACACTAAGACTAAAGTAAATCGTTATTTGTATGAAATAAGAGGTAATAATGATAAATTTCCTATATTTAGAGTAACTTTTTTCTTAAAAACTCCTCTTCCAATTTTTTTCTCAAATACAATTTTGGCTTCAATATTGTATTTAAATAATTTTCTAATTTGTAATCTTGTACCGTTACATAAGCTATGAACTATATTAAATTTCGTATTAACATAACAATAGTTCCAACTTTTTCATTCAGCTCTTGCGGAGACAAACTTTTATAAAGATTGTTTCAAAATTTCACTGGAAAATTGATATAAATATTACTATAAGATTTAATATAACTCTTGTAAGTACTATAATCTATGCTACAACATGTTATTGATTCTCTTTTTACATGATTTAGAATTTTATTATTATAACGTAAGTACACATCGTTATATGAAGTAAGTATAACATTATTTAATAAAAAGGTCATATCTTTACCCAAAGTATCGGAACAAACATCAGTTGTTTTCTATTTATTTGGCACTTGCATTGATTTAATTTTTAAAATGGTTTGTCAATTCAACGAATATTGGTAATAAGTTTTAGAATACGAAACAATTATCAAAGATATGGTGGTTTAATACAATATCATAATTTCAAGTATCATCATGCTTTTATAACTATTTTTTAAAACTGAAAAAAATTGTCTAAGATCTCTTTCTAAAACAATCAATTTAATATCAAAATGGATGTTTGTACCACGCAAATCACGTTATGTTTTTTGAAATGCTTCTCAGACTTTTTTTGGAATTTTTTGGAGTTTTCTTCAAAATTAAAAATTGAATTAAGCTGTAATAAAGCTTTATTTTCGCAGCTTTTCAAAATTTTCAATAAATATTTGTTATGTATGAGGCAAGCAAATTAAACAAAAGAACAGTTATAGAATTACTTAGTTTATGTATTAATCTCAGTTGAATAGAAAGATAAACTATAGGTAGATAACGAGTAGCGAGAGCTGCACGGTGAGAACCTTTTACCTTAGAAGGTCCGCTTACATCTCTCTCACGTAAGGCTACTTGATACATCAAAGTTTGGAATCTAGTGAGAGCGCTCTCTCGTGGTACATACAGAAAACATTATAAATATGATAATCCCAATTTACAACATTTCCTCCCTCGTTTTTATTTCTTGGGGGTTGATGGATTAGAGGGAATAACGCTGCAGCGGCCGTCTGTCTCTTTCTGATCGTCGTACAGGTGCATGGTCAATTTCGGGGGGTGGAGTTTCCCGTGGCGGTATCTCTTGTGGTGGAGTCCTTGGTGGTGTTGTAGGTATCGGTACCTCTGGGATCGGCTGCTGGTTGTGACGTCGAAGCGGAGCAGCTGGCTGTTCGTAGTAATGTGTACGTTGCTTGTACTTTTCGTCCGCTGCTGACTCTGGTACTGGTTCTTCCGCTGATTCCTCTGGAGCTCCAAGCTCTTGATGATAAGCTCGGATCTGTTCCACATGACGTTTGTAAATCTTGTCACTGCCTTGTATTTCGTAGTGCAGGTCACCAAGTCTCTTGACGATGACTCCTGGAATCCATCTGTTTAAGCAAGTGTTACCCGAGATAAAGTAAACAGTTTGTCCTTCCTTGAAAACTCTATAGGTCGAGTTGAAGAGCGCTTGCTGTTTCTCGGTAATTCGAGTTTTAGTTGAGTCGGGTCTCACCAGATCCAGTCGAGTACGTAGTACTCGGTTGAAGAACAGCTGGGCACGTGGCTGTTTTGTAGTGGAGTGTTGGGCCTTCCTGTACTGCCTCAAAAATTCATTCAGATTGCGTTGAAGCCAGCCTGTTGAAGTACCCATTTTCTGTAACGAGTCCTTCACGGTCTGCACATGCCTCACCGCTTGGCCATTGGTGACTGGATGGTACGGTGTCGATAGCTTGTGATGTTTCATTCCACTTTGACGCAAGACTTGCTGAAATTCTTCAGATACAAATTGTCGTCCATAATCTGATACGACCGTGACCGGATCTCCGTAAGCTGCAAACAGCTCATCGAGGATGGTTGTGGTTGCTGCAGTCATAGTCGAGCTGGTCACTCTAACCTCCATCCATTTGCTGTAGACATCCACGATGATCAGCAACATCTTTTCAGCGATAGGCCCAGCATAATCGATGTGTATACGTTCCCACGGGCCCTTGGGATAATCCCAATGGTGCTCTCGAAATTTCGTTAGAGCACGTGCACATCCAGCACACACGGTACATGCCTTAGCGATGCCTTCAATGTCGGCGTCGATGCCAGGCCAGTAAACGAACGACCGGGCCAGGCCTTTCATTTTCACTATTCCGATGTGGACTGCATGCAGGTCTTCCAGGATAGTTTTTCGAAGAGTAGATGGTATAACCACTCTGTGCACCAGTAGCAGGCAATCAGCTGAGAGAGTGTAGTTGCTCTTTGGCGTCTTATAACCATGGCAACTAAGGTCCTGACCACTAGTTGGCAGCTGCGCTATTTTTCCTAGGTGCTGGTCCTTTTTTATCTCTTTAGCAATCTGCTCAGCCCTCACTGGAAGTTAGGAAAGATGGTTTACCATAAATTGGTAAAACTCATTCAGCTCCTCCATTTCCTCCTCCACGTAAGCAGACGTTGATTTCACGTAATTTTTTGTAAAAGCTGGAGGCAATCTAGAAAAAAAATCAACATTGACGTTTGACTTTGTTGGTTTAAACTCAACGGTGTAATTAAAGTAAGCCAAATAGTGGGCGTAATTGACCATCCTGCTGATGCACAACACTGGAGGCGATTTCTCCGGGTGCAAAATCTGAGTCAGCGGCTTGTGATTAGTAATAAGATAAAAATACCTTGCATATAAATATCTCAAAAACTTTTTGACCGCCCAAACAATGGCCTGGGCGTCCTTGTAATATCTGATAATCAGAATCTTTATATACACATTTATACATCAGCAAACAAAAAAATTTGTGATCTATGTGTAACATCCTTAATATCATTAACGTAACTAATGTGAAATCTAATTAAAATAATAACTAATGGCAAGCACCTCACTACTGTCAGTATAGATATAAGTGTTTTAATCACAGACACCTCTGTTGCGAATTCATCTTTCATTATAATTTATTTGTTTAATTGATGGATACGTATACTGGTGGTACCTACGACAAATCTAGCAAATATTATTGTAATTATTGTCTAAAAATTACTACTACTAAAATTATGGTTGATACCACAACGCACTGAGCGTTTATTGAATCGAAACTTAAAACGAAATATTAGGCAATTTTTACCACTCTTTTTGCAACAAGTTCGATTGAATAACTGAACAGTGTTAAGCATTAGTAAATATTATTAATATTCTATCCTAATGTTAATATTAAATTACAATGAAATTCTATAAAATTTAAATGTAAAAGAAAATGGATGGACAGGAGTAACTGAATCACCTTCCCTTCTCTTGATTCATGTAGGAGAGCAAGCTGAATGTGGGAAACTAAATACTGAGTGTCTAAACAAGAGCAGCTCTAGCCAATTAGATTTTCGGCTATTATCATGTTTCCAAGATTTTTTCCCGGCAAGCTTTCCTGCGTTCTTTTCGAGGCACCGTGTGTGTGACCTAAGTCCACTGCTTTCTATAAAAAGGCCTGGAGGCCCTGAAAAAATTAGTTAGTCACCCCTCGAACGGTTGACTGGGTAGTAGACACAAGGTGAGGTCACAGTTGGTTTATAACCTCAAACGGTCGGGTAGCTACAGACCGCTTCTGCTATCATTTAGTCCTCCACAAGCATGGTCTTAATCTCGACTTTAGACACCTCACGCTGGCTCACCGTGTGTAAAGTTATTGTTTTTAAATAGAAAAATAAATTATCAAGTCTTTCTACCTTCATTCTCTCCTTTTCTTTCTAGTGTGGGTATAGTATCAAAAGTGCACACCATTACTTGTGACAGTATTGGTACCTTCTAGATTTCATGGTTAAATAATCGATTGCTCCATACGTAAAATCTAGAACAATCACCTTTACTCGTGACGGTATTGATGGCTTCTATATCGCGAATGGGACGCCTTCGATATGCTTCAGGTAGTATTAACAACCCGTAGGCGCGTCGCGAGGAAGTGCATCATGATACATCACAACAACTGCTCCGAGGCATTTCAACTTGATTTGCTTTACTTGAAAGTATTCGTATCCCTTTTTGAATACCCTACCGCGTATTTTAACTATTCTCTAGCGGCGCTCATGTAAGACCTGAGTTTTTAAGCATCAGCTTGGACTTGAATAATTTGTTGTGCCTACGTAACATGGGTTTCATCAAATCCCAACCACGTCACAAAAACTTGACTTCGTTCGTTTTCGAATTTGTTTTACAAGGTAAACATCTGGATAATTTGTTTTTCGCAGTTTCTGTTTACAGGAACCTTTAGTGATGGGTTATTATCATCCTTAAGACAATACGTCGTTGGATTTTTTGCTGCCACATGGGTAATAGTAAATATTTTGTTGACCAATTACGTGTATAATTTTTTTCATGTATATTTCTGGCCTTGATTGTGCGAATTTTATCGTCTACTTTGAATTCTGGCATTAGCTTTTGTTCGATGTTTTTTATTATTATACAATTTAATAATTGTCTTTAAAAGATCCAACTATTTATTATTGCCTTGTAAGCTTAATTTTCTCCACATTTAGTCTTTTAAAGCACGATTAAACCGCTTGCATATAGATACTTTAAGATTGCTACGAGTTGAGTAAAAATTTATTTTATATTTTTCATTAAATTTTTGAAATTTGAATTGCTAAGCTTTTAGCTACAATTGGTTTGCAAATTGACTGGTATTCTGCTTTCGTTGAATATTAACTGCATCGATGTTGACACTTCTTCACCATTTTTTTTTTTTTTTTTTTTTTTTTTGGGTGAAGCCTATGCGTACTTGTAGAATACATCTATTACAGTAAGTATATACGGAAACTCTGTTTTTTCAAGCGTAAGACAGCATCTCGACAAGCTTGCCAAGTCTTATCTAAACCATGAATGTTAAATTTTCGGCGAGGATAACATCACAAGTAAGAAAGAAGCTAAGAGTACATAAGAAAAGCTGCGCGACGACCTAATGATATCGCCTAGATCATACACATAAGTGTATTGTATGTATCTCTTTCTTCCATCTGTTACAATTTAAAGCAGTGGTATAAATCGTACACATTCAATAAATATTACTGTACGTAAAATCTTCATACTCTCTTTCTTTTCTCACTTATTCTTCATTCCTCCTTCACGCTTCAATTGGTCATGGGTGCTCATGACTTCTTCACCTCCCAACAAGGAGTGAAGGCAATTGACCCCAGGTCAGTGGATTGACGACCGCCTCTCGCAAGGATACGTCGTTATCACCTTCCTCGATCTCTTTCCAAGAAAGCCCACCCGGGATGTAGCCATCCAGTTCCCGGAAGACTTCTCCGAGGTTATCTCCCCGCCTTCCTCCAGGCCTGTAAGGAGTGACCCAACCCACAGAGTTAGGACTACTCCTATCAACCTAAGTGCCTTCGCACCACGTACACATTCCCCCTTTAATACCCCATCCGGCCACCAGTCCCGAGCCAGTTGAGAGGCAGAAATCTCTCATATGTAGCGTGGTTCAGGTGTTGCCGCCACTACAGGACTTAGAGTCAACCTGGCATCGAGAGGACCATCGACGCGAAGTTAAGCGTTACCGGCTTGGGGAGAAAATACATATTATATATAGAGATATGAATATGACTTTGTAAAAAAAAAAAAAAAAAAAAAAAAAAAAAAAAAAACATATCCATACATCAACACCCTGGCGGCTACACCATCCAAGTCATTACAAATTACTGCTCGATCGCCTCACTCCTGCAACGATCTGAACTACGACGAGGCCAGCGCACCTACCACTCCTACGGCTTTGGGAGCGATACCCCCGTCATTATTTGGCTTGAAAGGACGTCTTGACGCTTCGAAAAACGACACTGGTCAATCCTAACTCCCCATCTCAGGTCGAAGCCGCTCACCCCTACAGGCCGCTCGTAACAAATTTGCTACATATATTGAATGACTAGGTTTACGTTTGCTGGGTCAGCTTGAATGGTTGGAAATTTTTTTTGTAAGTTTTACTGTCCAACTGTGGTAGTATTTAATTCCAGGAGAGCCTTGGCTATCGCCTTTTACTCTATTTAATTTTCAGCTAAATACGTTGACACTCATTTAGATTCTAAATCAATAATTACATGCATTAATATATACATAGATAGTGACTCATGCGGACTTCACGTTCTTCTAACATATATATCAACAACATAGTAGAATTATGCGGACGTCCGCATTATTTCACTATTGTCCTCATAATTACCCTTACATACATGTGATTGTCCGCATAAGTCACCTCTTCATATTTATATATACCATGCCTTGCGAAGCTCTTCGATGATTCATACATATTCATTGTCATGACTTGTATTTTCTGCTGACATTTTAGCTGTTAGTAATCGTAAACGATCTATTAATTCATTAGGATTGTTCCAATGTGTATAACTTACTTGCTGCAGTATTTAAGCTGTCTTATAATGAGGTAGCAGTGATCCGAACTTTTTACTTACTACGTAATTTAACATAAGAGCAATTATTTTATTAAATTAATTGCTATTTTGAGTTCGTATAGCTCCAATTTTTTGAAACTCTTTTCTATGAACATTCAAAGTTTTTAATATTAAATAGTATTTTCCTAATCATCTTGTATTATAAGAAATTTGTTCAGATTCGAGAAACATTAAAACTCAGCCTTTCTCCTACTTATTCTATTCTAGAAGCACAGTATTTTTCACCGATCGAATTATCGACAAAATACAGCTACGTTCTTGGCTTAGTAGAACTTATGTCATTCAACTCAATCCCAAATATTCATGAAAATTGTAGTAAATTTTTTGTCGGCAATCAAGTATTGTATTACCAAGAGACAGTTTTGAGGTTGAAAATATTAGGACATTTTTAATTAAAGTATTAGAACCTCTCTAAATAACTCCTGATAGTAAGCCAAAGAACAATACGCTTGGAAGTGTTATTAAGTGGAGTCATACTATTGATTTTAAATCTTAAAACTCTAGGCGGTCGTTTAGGTTTTACTAAACAAGTTTTAAAAAATAACACCACTCACGTTTCAGATTTACATGTAGCTATTTTGAAGGTAAACGCACTACGATCGGAGTGTAGTGTCACTCGTGGAGCTTACGTAAATAAGAAAAGTGCACACGATTCATTAATTTCTCCCAGCTGTACCACATGGATATAAATTTATTGAAGTTCCTTCACAAATAATTTACGTACCAAACATTGGACGTATTATTGGTCATATACACTACGTATAGTGGATCAAGATGATGATTTAGTCCATTTTTGAGAAGGAATTATTACTTTAAGGTTGCACATAAAACCCTCAGCATAATAAAGATTATATACATTAAAAAAACGGTTTAAACAGCTTAACATGTACACTAGGACTTAGTCCACAACGAATAGTCAATCCGTCGAGACGTTGTAAAAAATAGTCCATACATCCGAAACTCTAAAAATTAATTAAAATATACAGTTTATAAAAAGTCTAGCACTAAAAATAAAAAGCCCTGGTGGAAAATAAATTTGACATCTTTTGTTGTCTAAAAAAATAAACGAGATTCTGAATATTAAGTATCCTATAACGTTTGACGAATCCATCGCGCATTATGAGATTCATGCTCATCAGCCATATGCAACATCAACATATGGTAATAACGATGAAATTTGATTATCAATTGAACGTCAAGACTTTTGTCTTTTATCATCGCGCAGTTCCTTATACGTTTACGGAAGATTAGTCAAATTAGATGGAAATACAGCAGTAACAAATGCGGAATTGGTAAACAACACCATCTGTCACCTATTCGAAGAAATACGACACAAGATAAATGCTATAGAATTAGACACTTGTAAAAATGTTGGTTTTACAATTCTCATAAAAAATTGGTTATCACTTAGTACTAATAAAACAGTATGAACTATAAATTTACATTTGCTAAGTAATAGAGAAGACGAAGAAGATAGTCTATTTTATAACGCCTACTTTGATGGCATGATTCCACGCATATAATTATTAGTATGATTCTAAGTTTTGCTGAAGATTATTGTAAGATAGTTGTTGGTGTGAAACATGAGCTTACACTAACAAGATTAAGAAATGATTTAAACGCAGTGCTGTAAACTGTAATTAATACTGACAATAACTATGTGGTAGCAGTTTGGGATGATTTTCAAGTCTTAATATTAAAGCTTGAATGTGTTATGCCCTATGTGGTAATGTCAGATACACATAAAATTTGTCTATTGAATTATCTGCAAAACGATAAATTATATATAAGTTTATATTTATAAGTTATCGAACTTGGGAATTGAATGAATATCCACTCTTACCTGACACTCTTACTTGATACATCCAAACATATTTGGACTATTAAGACATGTAATAAGTTAGAGAAGCCGCGTTATGTTATTTTAGCTTTTGAAGCGTAACGTACAATCAAAAAGCTGTTAGCGCTAGTATGTTTGATTATTGCAATGTAAGAAATGTAAATCTTTGTTTAGATTTCCAATATTATTCTTATGGTGATCTCAGTCTTGATATAACTTATAATTAGTATGCATTGCTGTATGATATATATGTTTTCAAAGTTTGTATTATTGTACAGATTGCACGCCTGCATTAAGTAAATACTACTCCAAATAGTTTTAATTGTTATTGATTGCTCCAAGCAAAACGAATCATTAAAAAATTCTCCAGTAGATGTGCGAGTAGAATTTGAACTACATAACCATTTTTCAGCTAATACATCAGCTTACTGCTTACTATAACACAATCGTGTTGTTCAGTGCAATTCTATGAGTAGGGATGTAAAAAAACTTATGTAAAGTGAGGGAGTTAAGCTAATATGACTAATGCATAGCTTTGCTAACATCATTTGTCTTTAATCGTCGTGAAGAAAAGTTAGAGCAGTTGGAGCAGAGTAGAAAAAGATAACAAACAATGACAAGAAGAGTGGAAAAAATTAGAGAAGAAATACGCTAAGGAATGGATGGAAAAAGAATCCAAGAAAAAATCAAAAGATAATAAGTGTTGTGAAATCCTATAAAAATTAATTTTCTTTAAAAAGTTTTTACTCTTTAGCTACTTCTCCGAAAAGTGTGTTAAAAGATTCCGTACATTCTATCGGCATTCTCTTATTGAGCTGTTAATAAATGTTTAAGTGTGTCGCTTTGGAACAATGAGGGATGAGAATTCCATATGGTAATTTTGCTAAGATGTCTGAATAAGTAAGTACGCGCAAACGCGTCTTACTATTTGTCCTTATACTTTTTGGCACAGTCCACATATTAGTCATATATGGTGATTTCGAAAGTTTGACTTTACTTTACTTTAGCAGTTTTTTTTATTTCTTTTTTCATCTGTTCTCTTAATTCTGCTGGGTTCCTATAGCACCCTGCGGTCATTGGTTTATTTGTTGTAGTTATGTTATGTTTTATTTAATTGTGGCTTCAACTGGCTCCTCATCAAGACCAAGTGTATTGTCATCGTACATATTTTCTTGTTCTTAATTATTTGTCTTCAAAAGTTTAATTATTGCCTTGTTAGTGACCTGAGCATAGTCCCTTTCGATGCAGTTTGGTTCGACCGCTTACATCATTTGACATCTTAAAAAATCAATAACAGGTACCGGTATGCTTACTGTTTTATTTAGTGTATTCATGAGTTTTGCATAAAGCCATTCTTAGTTATTTGTGGATAGTAAATTTTAACATAATGCTCTATTTATTATTCTATATATAGGAACTTATCCAACTTTTATTTTTCTCTGTTATCCTTTACGTGGGGTTTGATCACTTGTTTTTATTTTGCGAAAATTTCAAACAGGTCTTGGTCAAATAAATTTATCCCAACTCCATTTAAATCAAAAATATTTTTTGCATTACATGTACGGCCTCCATACGACTTGAAGATGTACCGCATTATAATAACTTTTACATGTATTGGGAATGTGTTCGAGACTATTCGTAGTCTACATATAAGGCTATTCAGTAAAATCGCTGTTATACCTAAAGTGTTACGTTTTTCATGCGTAACGCCGACGATTTAATCTAGGTTTTTTGTGTCAATGAGACGCTTTAAAAAATACTTTCCTTTTTAAGAATTACAATTTCATCTTCTGAGTAGGCATAAAATTTCGCTCCACCACTTTTTAGCTAAGGGCTGTTTGTATATACTAAAAAAGGGCTTTTTTTATTGATTTACGCATTTTTAGAACAATTTCAAAATTGAGTATATTTTTTAACTAATTCTGGCTATTATAATTGTTTTTCCTGGGCGCATAGTCATTGCAATTATTTTCTTGTTGCTAATTAAAACCGTTGTAATTGTAACTTCTAGGTGCGTAATCGTTGTAACTACTCCCTTATTTCTAGTTATATTATTTATTTATTTATTTATTATTGATTTTGAATATTACATGTTATTTCTTCCCGCACATTTAATTCCTTTGTTGTAGTTGTTAAAATTTCTATTCCACTTGTTTGGTCTCTTATTATACTATAATTATTATTTTACGAAAAGCGATTATTACCACAAATATTTTTGTTATTACTATT